>NW_027442955.1:92500-315276 GCF_048569485.1 Anomaloglossus baeobatrachus | reverse complement strand
ACCTGGGAGCCTGCAAGCAGTGAAGTAGCAACCCAGCAGAATCCAGCCCGCAAGACACGGCGCCGCAGCAGAACAAAGTTTTCCCCTGCACAGCAATCTCCGAATAGGAAGGATGAAGTAACAGCCAGAGACTTGGAAGAGAAACGTCTTTAAGAAGAGCACAAATCACAGGTCAGAGGCCCACTTTGTCGTGGAGTTGTGGAAGACTTCAGCTTGAAGAGTGGATATGGTTTCATAGTTGCACCTGGCATGAAAGAAGGTATCTTTGTAAACAGAAGGGACGTTAGAGCCCATTTGCCTAGAGGACATCCAGGAAGAAATCTACAGAATGGGAGACTCAGTGGAATTCACCATGCACCAAGGGAGAACGCGGATGGTACGCACTGGATGTTACACCCATGTCCCAGAAGTCCCTACAGTAATCCTGCAAAAGAAACAGACACAGAAGAAGAGGAAAGAAAAGACAAAGAACCCATTGATGAGACCACAACCGATGATGACAAGGATGGAGAAAACAACAGGTGCCGCAGCCCTACAGGCCCAAGCCCTGGTAAGGAGGAATCTGTGTAAAGCATGTAAAGTAAAGTAAAGTACAGAAGTTAAAGTTTGAAGTTTTGCAACGTTAATGTTCAAGAAATGTGCCCACATGAACTAATGTGAGAAACCCATGAACCTTAAGGCTATGAACTGGCTATAGCCACAAACTCTCGCAGTGTAAATAGTTACCCCAGAGGTACCACCACCAGAGCCAGCCTGTTTGGGGGCCTGGCTCGCCTGCAACCAGGGGCAGCACGCCTGTTTATGGGGCCTGGCTCTCCCACCACAAAGAGGGTATCTGGTCAGCACCAACTGTGGAGGCCGCCTCTACATCCTGCCAGAAGAGGCTGAAGGCGCGGCTCCACCAGGCCAGGTATACCCTGAAACCACCAGACCATGAAAGCCGCCTCTACATCCTGCCAGAAGTGGCTGAAGGCGCGGCCAACGTGAGAGGGTTTAGGGTGGGTTAACGGACTTGTGGGTGGAGGGGGTGGTGATGTATGGTACCTGGTGGTTTTAAAAACGTTTTACCATGTTTTAATGTTTTATGCATTTTAAAATGTTGTCTTGCAGCCCGAGGACGTGCTGGTGATAACTAAGGGGGAATTGTGGCGCCCCTGACCTGGTCAGGCACCACTGAGTACTGCACCCATGCTGGGGACAGTACAATACAGGTAATCCAGAAGGCTGACCCGAGGTGTGACTACACAGGCGCATAGTGATCAGGTCTCACACATTTACCTTTGAGAGGACCCCTGGGGATCCCAGGAAGGGCGAAGCCTCCATCTCCACTCGAGGGGTGTGGTAGAGAGCCTGGTTGCTAGGTGACGTAGGCAAGAATAGGAGAGGAGGAGCAGTGAGCCAGTTTAGTGTGCAGCTCAGGGAAAGGAGACGTGAGGAGAAGACCCTGGAGCTGTGGCAGTCTTACAGCGTCCGCGCAGTGACTACCGACGGGGGAGAACGGTCACCTGGGAGTGCTGCCCGAAATCCACACACAGCTAAAGAGAGAGCAACGGAGTGGAAAGTAAGGAGACTGTCAGGGAGAACCCAGGCCCAAACGGGTAGCAGGTCCCAGTGCAGGGATAGATTCACCTTTCCTTTGCCAAACCTGCATGAGGGGGCACTTTACACCCCCAAGACAACACCACAGAGTCCGCAGCCACGTAGCCAAAGTTAGGGCCCATAGCTCACAGGAGGCAAGCAGCCGGAGTGACCTGGTCCAGGCTACAAGCAAACGGGCCAAAACGAAGGGGAGAGAGGCACCAGCAACTTCCCTGGGTGACCCCAGCAGGGCTTCAAGCAGGGGTTACCCCAAAACACAACGGGCTAAGGAAGGCGAGTTGGTAGTCACCCTCATCAGTCAGCCTGAAGGACACCTGGTTCCAGCCTGGTTCATCCCAGCTACGCCCGGGTTACTCACCCCGCCACCATCAGTGAGTAAAATCCATGAAAGACATCCTGCTTGTGTGTGTGAGTTATTCTGCGACTTGTAGTTCCACACACCTACACGGGACCCTGGGGCATGCCTCACTCTCAGGAGGCTATTACAACTGACTGCACCTACCATCAGCCCCAGGCGACCCTCAACCTGCAGTGGCGGTCCCCACTGACCGCAATTCTGAGAGTGGCGTCACGACAATCAAAATAGAGGATTTCCTACCTGTGACAAGATCCAGCCGAGTGGAGTCCCCTGAAGGTAATGCACCGCTGCACCGACACCGAGCCTCGGGGCCCCACAGAGGCAAATAAGGATTGTACTACGGAAACATTAGAGAGGGCTGTAGTGGAGCAGTTGATGAAACGATTACCCTCAGATCCTGCTGGCGTCGGAGGTAGCATGTCATCTCACGCAACAGGATTACAAGAGAGGGCTACACATAGTAGGAGCAACACAGGTGGGGGGACTAATGTGCCAAAACTGCTCCATTTTCCACAAACCGTCAACTGCGAATCAGATACCGGTTAGGGGAACGATGACAAGGAGGGAACAGTTAAGTAAGATGGTGAGGGAGTATGTAGGTGACCGTATCAGCGTGCTTTCAGAGTCTACTGTTCCCTTTAACTATTGGGTTTCCAAGCTCCACACTTGGCCAGACCTCGCGTTATACGCTTTGGCAGTGCTAGCTTGCCCTGCTGCGAGTGTGTGTCTGAGCGTGTTTTCAGCTCAGCGGGGTCAATAATAACAGTCGCACACGACTATCCACGGAAAGTGCAGACAGTGTGACGATGATGAAAATGAACCATAGATGGATTGCCCCGGAGTATCTCAGGCCGCCTGTTAACAAGACCCAATAATAAGAGTAGCCCCAAAATTTGTATTTCTTAAGTTCAAATAAGTTGCATTGTTTCTCATTAAAGACTATTTTGTCTTCTATCATGTAATGACACCGCATGACTAATGTAACTGGTTATGCTGCTGTCATGTAATAGTTTGGCCCAATCCCCCAGGGTAATATTTTTCAAGCCTTTGTACACTATGCACTGGCACAAGCACTGTCGAGGCTACATTGTCTAGAACAATTGGTCAGGCAGTCTCTATTTGTGTTCATTATTGATGCTGTGCTCCACGGTGTGTTACACATGGCCCCCTGCAAAATCAGAATTGTTTTAGCTTCTTGGCATGTTATGCCCTGTTGCTTTTCCTTAAACAAAAAGCTGTTGGGAGTACCTGCTGATGCTGTGCTCCATAGTGTCTGAACCATTATTCCCTGGGGAAACTGAATGTATTAAACTTCTTGGCATGTTATGCCCTGTTGCTTATCCTACAATTTTTTTCAAAATAAGCTGTTGTGATCTGTTGGGAGTACCTTCTGATGCAGTGCTCCATGGTGTTTGAATCATTCCCCCCCGGGGAAACGGAATTTTGTGAAATCCTCGGTGTTAGCTAGTGGAATAAAGCCTGAGTTGCAGAGTGACACAGCTGCCACTTCCACGCTGCTGCACGCTTCACAAACTGCGGTCTAGGAAGCAAGCGATGCCTTCTGCTCCCAACCTGCATTGGGTCAGATGCAATCATCATCATCGACATCAGCTTTGATGTCCCAGCGTGGCGTTCATTTGTCCATAAAACATACATTACTGAATTATTTGAATAGAATTTGACTAGAGGGCCACTGGAGGCGGTGGTGCTGGTGGAGGAGGAGGAGGAGGGCAAGGCCAACACCCAAATGGCCACATTGGCAATAGCATTGTAGTGTTATGGCAGGGCCGGCGTCAGCACCCAGTATACCCGGGCAAATGCCGGGGCCCTGGAGAGCCGGGCGGCCCACTCGGCCTCGTCAGTTCTGATGCCCCTTGGCCGGGGCCCACTCACCTTAGTTTTGCTGCCCCCGGAATCTGTGGCACCGTCCCTTTAAGGCACGCAGACTTCCTGGTTTGAACTTCATCTGTGGGCGGAGCGTCCTGCTCAGTCCCACAGATGAAGGAGGCGCAGTGCCAGCCAGCGACCCCCAGCACAACACTTCTTTCTGGCGCTGTGTGGGCCCCTCTCCACCGTGATCGAGCAGTATGTGCCCTCCCCACCCCCCGATTTATGGGCCCCGGTGAGCTGTATGGGCTTCTCCCCCCTAGGTGTATGCCCTGCCCCCCCAGTGCTGTATGTGCTGGCCCCCGGAGCCGCGTGTGTGGGCCCCCAGAGCCACGTGTGTGGGCCCCAGAGCTGCGTGTGTGGGCCCCCAGAGCCGCGTGTGTGTGCCCCCAGAGCCACGTGTGTGGGCCCCCAGAGCCACGTGTGTGGGCCCCCAGAGCCATGTGTGTGGGCCCCCAGAGCTGCGTGTGTGGGCCCCCAGAGCCGCGTGTGTGTATCTGTATGTATGCAGCAGAGCTATGTGTGTCTATATGTATGTAGCAGAGCTATGTGTGTATGTATGTAGCAGAGCTATGTGTGCATGTATGTATGTATGTAGCAGAGCTGTGTGTGTCTGTATGTAGCAGAGCTATGTGTGCCTGTATGTATGTATGTAGCAGAGCTGTGTGTGTCTGCATGCATGTATGATGTGTATCTATGTATGTCAGTGTATATGACTGTATAGATGTGTCAGTTCTATATGTATTTTTGTGAGTTTGTCTTTAAATATATATATGTATGTGTATGTATATGTATGTGTACGTATGTGTGTCTGTGTGTGGATGGGGCCCACTGGGACTCTTCTGCCCGGGGCCCACAAAAACCTGGACCCGGCCCTGTGTTATGGAGTACGTATTCCAACTTTCACACTAATGATAGGGGACGCAGCAAACTACAAATGACTGCCATCCCCCCCAATGTATGTTACAGGGCCCACCTGAGAGCCCCAAGAAGTCTGAGATTTGAGGACAGCCAGTGGCCCTTCCTACATTTGAGTAGAGGACGACTGGAGCCGGAGGAGGAGGAGGAGGAGGAGGAGGGCAAGGTCAACATCCCAACGAGCACATTGTAGATGACCTTTAAAAGTGCTGTCAAATATGTCCCAAAAAAGGAGGTGTGAGACAGACCCCAATATAATGTATAAGATAAAGCCCTTTCTAATCGAAAAAGAAGGAAAAATGTAAAAAACGAAATGTGTGAACATCTGCTAAAGTGTTTATTTGGAGTTCGGGGCTTGATGTGACGTTTTATTACAGTGATTTGGCCGTAGAAACTGGTTCTTAGCAGTGTCCCCTCTTTTTCTTTGGTTTCAGAGCTGTTCTGGTGACAACGTAAACGCCGCGTGCTGCTCCGACCACGTTATTCAGACCCCAGAAATGCAGTGTGGCCCCTTCTGCAGGCGGTCCCCGCACTGTGCAGCCTCTTCCTCAGTCACCACAGCTCACTGACAGGTCCGACATAAAATTATTCTGGTTTCCCATAGACTTACATTGGGGGTCGAATATTCGCAAATACTGGAATAGCGGCGAGGTAATCGCTAGGTATTCGGCGAAGCGAATAATAGGGTATTCAGTCATTCCTAATACTTATGGCTCTTCTCGGACAGTGCGGGGTGGTGTTCACTGCCGGCTCCTGGACACGGAGCTCCATCTAGTGCTCCGAGCGAGCCGAGCAGCCCCGGCCGACCGCAGCCGCAAAGCTGAATATCTACAAGATGGAGCAGATCCACGGGGACGAAGAAGCGGGGAAAAAACTGCAGGGGCAACCGGGCCCGGGGGACGGGGAAAAAACTGCAGGGGCGACCGGGCCCGGGGGACGGGGAAAAAACTGCAGGGGCGACCGGGGCGGGGAGACGGGGAAAAAACTGCAGGGGCGACCGGGGCGGGGGGACGGGGAAAAAACTGCAGGGGCGACCGGGCCCGGGGGACGGGGAAAAAACTGCAGGGGCGACCGGGGCGGGGAGACGGGGAAAAAACTGCAGGGTAACCGGGCCGTGGGGACAGGGAAAAAACTGCAGGGGTAACCGGGCCGTGGGGACAGGGAAAAACCTGCAGGGGCGACCGGGGGACGGGGAAAAAACTGCAGGGGCGACCGGGGCCCGGGGGACGGGGAAAAAACTGCAGGGGCGACCGGGCCCGGGGGACGGGGAAAAAACTGCAGGGGCGACCGGGGCGGGGGGACGGGGAAAAAACTGCAGGGGTAACCGGGCCGTGGGGACGGGGAAAAAACTGCAGGGGCGGCCGGGGCGGGGAGACGGGGAAAAAACTGCAGGGGTAACCGGGCCGTGGGGACAGGGAAAAAACTGCAGGGGCGACCGGGCCCGGGGGACAGGGAAAAAACTGCAGGGGTAACCGGGCCGTGGGGATGGGGAAAAACCTGCAGGGGCGACCGGGGGACGGGGAAAAAACTGCAGGGGCGACCGGGGCGGGGGGACGGGGGAAAAAACTGCAGGGGCGACCGGGGCGGGGGGACGGGGAAAAAACTGCAGGGGCGACCGGGCCCGGGGGACGGGGAAAAAACTGCAGGGGCGACCGGGGCGGGGAGACGGGGAAAAAACTGCAGGGGTAACCGGGCCCGGGGGACGGGGAAAAAACTGCAGGGGCGACCGGGCCCGGGGGACGGGGAAAAAACTGCAGGGGTAACCGGGCCGTGGGGACGAGGAAAAACCTGCAGGGGCGACCGGGGGACGGGGAAAAAACTGCAGGGGTAACCGGGTCGAGGGACGGCTGGAAAATAGCAATGGCGGAAGTGACTGAGACTAACAGAAAAAATACTGTATTATATTTATTAGGTAACGGTAAGTGCCCCCATAATAACAGTGATCCACAATGCCCCCATAATAACAGCGATATCCACAGTACCCCATAATAACAGCGATATCCACAGTGCCCCCATAATAACAGCAATATCCACAGTGCCCCCATAATAACAGCAATATCCACAGTGCCCCCATAATAACAGCAATATCCACAGTGCCCCCATAATAACAGCAATATCCACAGTGCCCCCATAATAACAGCGATATCCACAGTGCCCCCATAATAACAGCAATATCCACAGTGCCCCCATAATAACAATGATCCACAATGCCCCCATAATAACAGCGATATCCACAGTGCCCCCATAATAACAGCGATATCCACAGTGCCCCCATAATAACAGAGATATCCACAGTATCCCCATAATAACAGCGATATCCACAGTGCCCCCATAATAACAGCGACATCCACAGTGCCCCCATAATAACAGTGATATCCACAGTGCCCCCATAATAACAGCAATATCCACAGTGCCCCCATAATAACAATGATCCACAATGCCCCCATAATAACAGCGATATCCACAGTGCCCCCATAATAACAGCAATATCCACAGTGCCCCCATAATAACAGCAATATCCACAGTGCCCCCATAATAACAGCAATATCCACAGTGCCCCCATAATAACAGCAATATCCACAGTGCCCCCATAATAACAGCAATATCCACAGTGCCCCCATAATAACAGTGATATCCACAGTGCCCCCATAATAACAGCGAGATCCACAATGCCCCCATAATAACAGCGATATCCACAGTGCCCCCATAATAACAGCGATATCCACAGTGCCCCCATAATAACAGCGACATCCACAGTGCCCCCATAATAACAGCGACATCCACAGTGCCCCCATAATAACAGCGATATCCACAGTGCCCCCATAATAACAGCGATATCCACAGTGCCCCCATAATAACAGCGACATCCACAGTGCCCCCATAATAACAGCGACATCCACAGTGCCCCCATAATAACAGCGACATCCACAGTGCCCCCATAATAACAGCGATATCCACAGCGCCCCCATAATAACAGCGATATCCACAGTGCCCCCATAATAACAGCAATATCCACAGTGCCCCCATAATAACAGCAATATCCACAGTGCCCCCATAATAACAGCAATATCCACAGTGCCCCCATAATAACAGCAATATCCACAGTGCCCCCATAATAACAGTGATATCCACAGTGCCCCCATAATAACAGCGATATCCACAGTGCCCCCATAATAACAGCGACATCCACAGTGTGAGTGTGTGGGGTCCCGCAGCCTCAGAGGAGTGTGTGGGGTCTCGCAGCCTCGGAGGAGTGTGTGGGGTCCCGCAGCCTCAGAGGAGTGTGTGGGGTCCCGCAGCCGCAGAGGAGTGTGTGGGGTCCCGCAGCCTCAGAGGAGTGTGTGGGGTCCCGCAGCCTCAGAGGAGTGTGTGGGGTCCCGCAGCCTCAGAGGAGTGTGTGGGGTCCCGCAGCCTCAGAGGAGTGTGTGGGGTCTCGCAGCCTCAGAGGAGTGTTTGGGGTCCCGCAGCCTTGGAGGAGTGTGTGGGGTCTCGCAGCCTCAGAGGAGTGTTTGGGGTCTCGCAGCCTCGGAGGAGTGTTTGGGGTCTCGCAGCCTTGGAGGAGTGTTTGGGGTCCCGCAGCCTCGGAGGAGTGTGTGGGGTCGCGCAGCCTCGGAGGAGTGTGTGGGGTCGCGCAGCCTCGGAGGAGTGTGTGGGGTCCCGCAGCCTCGAAGGAGTGTGTGGGGTCCCGCAGCCTCGGAGGAGTGTGTAGGGTCCCGCAGCCTCGGAGGAGTGTGTAGGGTCCCGCAGCCTCGGAGGAGTGTGTGGGGTCCCGCAGCCTCGAAGGAGTGTGTGGGGTCCCGCAGCCTCGGAGGAGTGTGTGGGGTCCCGCAGCCTCGGAGGAGTGTGTGGGGTCCCGCAGCCTCGAAGGAGTATGTGGGGTCCCGCAGCCTCGGAGGAGTGTGTAGGGTCCCGCAGCCTCGGAGGAGTGTGTAGGGTCCCGCAGCCTCGAAGGAGTGTGTGGGGTCCCGCAGCCTCGGAGGAGTGTGTGGGGTCCCGCAGCCTCGAAGGAGTGTGTGGGGTCCCGCAGCTGCCTGGAGCCAGTGATAAGACCATTTTTGGAGTGGTGCTTATGTGACGCCCCAGGGCTGTGGAGTACTCTGTCCCGGGCGTGCGCTGCGCAGGGTGGAACAGTCGTGGTTGCGGCCGATGCCTGGTTTCGTGACCCCGGGGTTCGGTCCGATAAAAAAGAGGTGAAAGCTAAAAAAAGTAGTGCAGCTTAGGTGTTTTGGGCCCTCCGCAAGCAGTGCCAGGCCCCGGCCGTGGATGATGGGGCGGGGGGGCAATAGTAGAGAACAGTCAGTGTGTGTATGGAGGCGAGAAGGAAACAGTCTACACCCATATTGCAGTTTTTTGCCTTGTCTTTACCGGGTTTCAGTGCTTGGACCCGCTGGTGCCGGTTCCAGGTGTTCCCGCTGATCTGTGCTCCGTGCCAGCTGTGACCTGGGTTGGCTGTCCTCCGTGCACACTTGTTGTTGATGGGCTCCCGTGGTCTAGAGCTTCTAGAACCCCTCCGTTTCAGTCTTGGTCCTATTGCAGGCAGCCTGCACTATTTAAGGGGTTCAGTCCTCGGTCCCCTCTTCGCTGCTTGTATTTCACACTCTTTGGGTTGGTGATGGACCCTGGAGATCCCCTCACCTGGCAGAATTCACAGCTGACCATAAAGTGTCCCGCTGTCCTGGGGTCTGCACCCGCCTCGTGCTGAGTCCTGTGAGCCTTGGTTCCAGACTTCCACAGGTGCCTTGCGGTCCCTGGATTCTGACGCTTCCACAGGCGCCCCGCGGTCCCTGGAGTCTGACGGTTCCACAGGCGCCATGCGGTCCCTGGAGTCTGACGCTTCCACAGGCGCCCCGCGGTCCCTGGAGTCTGACGCTTCCACAGGCGCCCCGCGGTCCCTGGAGTCTGACGCTTCCACAGGCGCCCCGCGGTCCCTGGAGTCTGACGCTTCCACAGGCGCCCCGCGGTCCCTGGAGTCTGACGCTTCCACAGGCGCCCCGCGGTCCCTGGAGTCTGACGCTTCCACAGGCGCCCCGCGGTCCCTGGAGTCTGACGCTTCCACAGGCGCCCCGCGGTCCCTGGAGTCTGACGCTTCCACAGGCGCCCCGCGGTCCCTGGAGTCTGACGCTTCCACAGGCGCCCCGCGGTCCCCTGGAGTCTGACGGTTCCACAGGCGCCCCGCAGTCCCTGGAGTCTGACGCTTCCACAGGCGCCCCGCGGTCCCTGGAGTCTGACGCTTCCACAGGCGCCCCGCGGTCCCTGGAGTCTGACGCTTCCACAGGCGCCCCGCGGTCCCTGGAGTCTTGTAATGACCAGAGGTCCTATTAAGATCCAGTGAGTCACAGACCGAGACTGAGGCAGAAATGAACAACAGTATTTTACTGAAATGGGGATCAAATTACGGTGAAATGAAGAATATAATAAGCTCAAAATCCCCTTAAAAACATTACCATTAATAATTTCACACACTAAGCGCTAGCCGAAAATCAATGCACCGATCTCAGATAATAATACAATACACTAAATTAATGATGACTATACACTTATCACAGGGATACCCGGGTATCTCACAACCTATGGTACCATTAAACTCCAATGTAACTTTACACCGGTGTGTTTCCGCGTGGGCTGCAGTGTAACGGGGGCAAGGGGGCGCCTCAGGGGTTGTAGTCGCGGTCTCCCGCCCAAGGGGCGGCAGGCTGACCCCCGGCCCGGCCGTCACTGTTAAAACGGAGGTGTTGTTTGTGGGGCAGAGTGTAGGTGGCAGGGACGCTTCCATGTGAGCCATTTGTTTCTTGGTAACACCTTTTTCTCTCGGTTCACAGGCCTCTTCACCACTCCCAGTAAAGAGCCACAGACAGGCAGTTGATGAACCAAGAAACATTTTATTGAACACAACTTCCGCTCTTCTTTACACCTTTCAGCATCAAGTCACTTTGGTTTACAGGTTAAACTTCTTGCTGACTGTTTCCTCTTTCCCCGGTAACTTTCCCTCGCCTGCAGGGGACATACGTTAACCCCCTAGTAGCTGCACACTGAACCCTGTTTCACTGTAGGGCAGATCTAGCACAGACTACCGGCTCCGGATAAGTTCTCACCTCTCCACTTCTTTGCCGGGGAACTACTTCTCTTGCTTTCTACGGGCGTTCCCGTGTACCTCCACTTCTTTGTCTGCGCACTCACTCTGGCTGCCTGCCACTCTTTACTCACACACTCTGCCCCGGCACCTCAGACTTCCCTCTCCAGTCACATCTCTCTGCCCTCTGCACACTGCCCTCTGCACACTGCTCTGCCTTCAGAGACCCCCCTTCCTTCCCTGCCACTGTTACCAGGGGAACCACTGCTCTACACTGGCACCTAGTGGGGAAACTGTTTAATCACTACAACAACAGGTAACATTTTACCATTAACATTTACAATTTGCCACCATACTACTGTGGCGTCTTCAGGGGGGGAAAAACAGCTCCTTCACTACCAGGGGTCCGACTACCCCTTACAGCAGCAAGTCCAGAAAAATAAAAATAAAACTTTGGCGCCAAAAATAAGTACTTATTGCAAAAAGAAAACAAAGTTTGGCAGCTATCAGCCAATGCCAGAGTCACCGGTCCAGCACTTTAATTCTGTAGCCTCAGGACGCAGTCTGGGGATCACTCCTTTCCAGGGCTTGTCAGAATCCTTCCAATGGGGATGACACCGGACGCTGTCTCTCTTATCGCAGTCACTCACGGCCTTACTGGACATCAATCACTTGCTCTGTCAGGGGGGAAACATCTCCTCAGCTTCTCCTCAGACGCCCTTTCAGTTGGACCCAGGTCCGCACAACTGGATCGCTTATCACACAGTGATGTGGTATTGTCTTCGCAATTTCTGTTTCCCTTCACTCTCCTCAGATGCTGTCACTGGCTCTGTTCACCAACAAGTCTCTTGGTCACCAACCGGGGCTTACAACCAACTTTTTAAGGCCCATATTGCTTCACCTGCTCTGTTGTCAAACCCGTTGCCATGGACACCACACACCCTCTCTCTATTTCCTGGATCTCCACAACCACTTCCTGTTTATCGCTCAGACAGACAGGCAGACTCTGCAGGGTCCTAATGCTCGCCCTGTATTGTCATAGTTCACTCTCTTACATGCCACCCCACTAGAGGTTGGCGTCCTCGACATACCTCCCCACTCAAAATCATCCTGTGCGTAGCGCTGAGGGGGTATTCCTGCCGTAGGTCGAGTGGTTCTCCGAAGGTCCTTCCCAACGGATTCTGTCCCCGAAGGGGCAGGAGTCCCTTCAGAAGTGTCATCAGAGGAAAGGCGTGACGCTGCCTCCTCGTGAAGTGCGACACCCCGTGACCCATTATTCATGTCAGGTGGCTGACTCAAGCCCTCACCCTCGGAAGGACATACCACCAGCTCAACACTCTTTCCACACAGGTGCAGATCATTCACAGGGGGCAGATAAACAGGCGCAGAGGAGAGCTCATCATCAAACTCAAAAACATCAGGAGTACCTGACCCTTGGGACACAGCCTCTGGTTCCGTAGAAACGGGAGCCACGTCCTCAAACCTGCACCGTTGTAGCATGTTACGGTGAAGATTACGAGTGAGCCCCCCTGTCCCCACGGGCTCGACCTCATAGACTGGAATCTCAGGGTTCACTCGTCTCTTTATCAGGTATGGGGTCGCCTCCCATCGATCGGCCAGTTTCCCTGTCGGTCGTTTGACCCTTACCAACACTCTATCCCCTGGGGAGAAAGGTTCCGTCTGCACAGGCCTCGTGTCCCTATGAGACACCTGATTGAGTCTATTACCCACCACCTGATGCACCACTCTCAGTCGCCGCTGGTGTTCCCGAACCCACTCAGATGCAGTCCGAGGGGAATCAGAGGAGGGATCTGGCATGTTCAAATCTTCAATATCCCTCCCGGGTCTCCCAAACATCAACATGTGTGGCGAATAGCCCGTAGTGCTGTGCAATCGATTGTTGTAGGCCCACATTAGTTCAGGGAGGTACTCAGGCCAGTGGCCCTGCTGCCCTTCCTCTAATGTTCTCATCATCTGTATCAAGGTACGATTGAAACGCTCACAGGCCCCATTTCCTTGGGGATGGTAAGGTGTCGTTCTTGAATGCGCTATGCCATACAGCCGGCGTAGCTCTTCCATTAGTGTCCCCTGGAAACATGCCCCCTGGTCTGAGTGTATCCTTTGCGGACACCCAAACACTTGGAGAAAATGACGACACACAACCTTAGCCGCCGACTCCGCTGTCTGATCTCTTGTCGGCACTGCCACAGCATATTTAGTGAAGTGGTCTGTCATTACCAAGCAATAGGAGCACCCAGACGTCGAGTATCCTATCAGGACATAATCAATCATGAGCAATTCCAAGGGGGCAGACGTTTTAATGGTTTGAGTAGGGGCCCACTGTTCAGGACTCTTACTGAGCCCACAGACCCGACATTGCCGACATGCCTCCGCTACCATCCCTCCCAAGTCAGGGCAATAGAGGATTCGCTGTAACCACTGGAGTGTCTTTTCACTACCAAAGTGGGCTCCCTTCTCATGTGCCTCGTGGGCAACCACCGGACCCATCCCTACAGGGATTACCAGTTGGTACCGGTGTTGCAGCTCAGATGGCAGATACACCTTACGAACGATACAAAAGATCCTGTTCCACACACAACTTATCCCACTGTCGCAATAGTTTAATTCCTTCTGCGGATAGTTGGGCCTTGTCCTCTGCACTCGGCCAAATCCCATTTTGTACCCAGGTGCGCACTCGCGAGATGTCTGGACACTCATTCTGATCTTTTGCCCAATCTGATGGCGTTTTTCCCAGGACACACGGCATCCCTGATGCCACCCCACTTGAATGTACCACACTGCGGAAGATAGGTACCTGCCCCAAGTCAGGGGTCTCTGTGTCCTCGAGCTGGTCATCAATGCTTTCTCCCCTAAATCCAAGGGGTACCCTCGACAATGCGTCCGCATTACCGTTTTCTCGCCCCGAGCGAAACTTAATCTGATAATTAAACTTAGCAAGGCGAGCGACCCATCGCTGCTCCAACGCTCCCAGTTTCGCATTCTCTAAGTGAGCAAGAGGGTTATTATCGATCATGACCAACACCTCAGCTCCCGTTAGATACTCAGCAAAGCGCTCCGTCATTGCCCACACAAGGGCTAACAGCTCTAGGCGAAACGAACTATAATTAGCCGGATTGCGCTCAGTGTCCCTTAAAGACCTGCTGCCATAGGCAATGACCCGCTCCCGGCCATCCTGAATTTGGGCCAGTACCGCCCCCAACCCGTGAAGACTGCCGTCAGTGTACAACAGGAAAGGGGTATCAAACCTGGCATATGCCAACAAAGGGGCACTTGTTAGGGCGGCTTTCACCTCGTCAAATGCCTTTTGCTGCTGAGGCCCCCATTGGATAGGGCGGTTGCGAGGACCCAGCGCCGACCCTCTTAAAAGTTCATTCAGGGGACCCACTACTTGTGAAAACCTGGGCACAAATCGTCGATAGTACCCTGCCAATCCCAAGAAAGCCCGCACCTCCCGTAGAGTCTGAGGAGGTGCCCACCCCTGTACCGCTAAGATCTTACTGACTGAGGGTAACACCCCGTCGGGAGTCACCACATGGCCTAGATACTCTATGCGACTCTTGAACAGTTGACATTTCTTTGGTTTTATCTTTAAGCCATGGCGACTGAGACGTTGGAGCACTTGGCGCAACTTCTCAAGATGGTCTTCAAATGACGTTCCGAACACCACGATGTCATCTAGATATATCAATACCGATTCAAAATTCAGGTCGCCTAAACAGTGTTCCATAAGGCGTTGAAAGGTCCCCGGGGCATTACTGAGTCCGAACGGCATCCGGTTGAATTCATAGAGCCCCATTGGCAGAACAAATGCTGTCTTTGCCCGATCTTTCTCAGCCATTGGTACCTGCCAATATCCACTCACCAGGTCCAACGTTGAAAAGTATTTGGCCCGTCCTAATGCAGACAGGGACTCCTCAATTCGAGGCAACGGGTATGCGTCTCGCACAGTGTGCGCGTTTAATTTCCGATAATCCACACAAAATCGGAGGGTCCCATCCTTCTTTCGCACAAGGACAACGGGGGCAGCCCAGGGACTTTGGCTCTCTCGTATTATTTGATTGTCGAGCATACTGGCGACCATGCCCTTCACCTCTTGATAAAGTGTCGGGGGAATCTGTCGATAACGTTCTCTAATGGGAGGGGTGTCCCCTGTGGGGATCTCATGCTCAATCGTCGGTGAGCACCCAAAGTCTTCTTCATGTCGCGAGAAGGTCTCTTCATGTTCCCACACGACCCTCTCCAACTGCTCTAGTTGCACGGAAGTCAGTTCCTCCCGATCTACTCCCATTTGATCCATGATCACACGACCATTCCATTCTTCGGTAGGAGATTCAGCCCCTGCTACTTCGACCGCATATGTCCAGGATGACTGTGGGTCTGGCCGCAATTCAAACACCGCTTTGTTAGGCATCTTCCCCTCTGGCACGAACAGTTCAGGCAGGATGGTCCCAGCAGGAATGGTAATAGCCTCCTCCAACACGTTAATGCATCTGACTGGCACCCGTCCATTCTTCACAATCGTCAGAGACCGGGCCACATGCACCTTGGCACAAGAGGACTTCTCTGGGGCTGGCTCAAGTAATACCTCAAGTCCATTCACCCTCTGCGCCGCCCCCACTGGCAACATCAAGAGTTCCTCCTGTCGGGGCGCCAGTGAAATCGTGGTCCGTGATGGCACTCGGACAAGGCCCACCCGGCCCCCAGGGACTGCACTTTTCAGCAGATCACAGTTCAACACTAGGCGGTGTAACATTCTCTGTGTCGGTCGGTGACCTGTAGCACGAGTCCAGTAACGGGGTCCCTCACGGTCATACATCTGATGATTTAGATCTCGCAGAATGTTCATTCCCAGTGTCACTTCCATCCCTCTTCTAGGGGGGTGGTCCACCAGCACTACCCCTTTCTGACCCAGCTCTTGACCAAACATTTTCAGTCTCATCCACACGATCCCTTTCACCGTCAGCTGGCCATTGTTAGCGGCAGTAAGTCTTATCATTCGACCATCTTCGGGAACCACTAGTTGACTGAAGTATTTCTCGAAAACTTCTAGAGGCATAATGGTACATTCAGATCCCGTATCAACCAAGCAATTCATCTTCCGTCCTTCAAATTCTGCTTCTAAGACTGGACTCCATGCAAACAAATCTTGCTCATTCCGTTGGGGGCTTTGTGAGGGGGGGGGGGCGCTGCGAATTGCCCCCTCAAGGCAGCGGCTGGGAGTTTAACGTCGGTGGAGGAGTCTCGGGGACTGTGGACATCCGGCAGTATCGTGAGATGTGTCCCCGGCGCCCGCACCTCCAGCAGGTGGCTGCTCCCCGTGGACGGGGACTTGAGTCATTCAAAGAGGGCGGTCTGGCTGTCGGTGAAATCACCATCCCAGAGGGTGTAGCTGGTGGCCTCTCCAGGGGAGTAGGGGACGACCCAGCTCTGATTTTAGACACTTCCAGCTTTAGCTCCTTCAACTCAGCACGCAGAGCTTGTACAACATCTACCAGTCCTTCCGCTCCTGACAATTGCATTCCGCCTCCCTCCAGCCGTGTACTGTCCTCAGCCCCTTGAACTACCAGAGTGGACTCTGCCTCCCTTTCCACCGCGGCCTGGTAAATCTGCCAGAAAGATATTTCTGGGGTAGCCCGGGCCACCTCATACAGTTTATCCCGAAGGAGCCTGTTAGCTAACCCTGTGATGAATTGGTCCCGGAGCAAGTGGTCTACCTCCCGAAACGCTCCCATGGCCCCTGGGTCTAGTCGCTGCACTTGATTCAATGTTTCCTGTAGCGTATTAGAGTACTGCATCAGAGACTCACTTTCCTTTTGAGGGCGGTTAAAGAAAAATGATCGAAGCTGGGTCACACGGGCCCGGCCCCCAGAACTCCCCTCTAACAGTACCAAAATTTTCTCTAACGTACTTCTCTCAGCCTCAGGTCGTACCATCACCGTCCGCCTAGCGTCGCCTTCTAGTGCGTTCAATGCCAGTTCTGCTCGTAATGCGGGAGTCAGATTACACATCCGCAGAATACTCTGGACCCTCTCCGCCCAATCCTGCAACGCCATGTTACGCCCGTCGTATTTCGGCATGTGCTGGAGTAAAGCTCCTACCGGTACATGCCCTCCCACATTCGCCGCGGCTGCCAAAAGACCCGCACCCAGCAGCGGGGCTGCTGATGCGGTGGGATCATTTCTTCCCTCGCCGCCTCCGTCCATGACAAACACTGGATCCTGCCGACTACGCCAAAATGTAATGACCAGAGGTCCTATTAAGATCCAGTGAGTCACAGACCGAGACTGAGGCAGAAATGAACAACAGTGTTTTACTGAAATGGGGATCAAATTACGGTGAAATGTAGAATATAATAAGCTCAAAATCCCCTTAAAAACATTACCATTAATAATTTCACACACTAAGCGCTAGCCGGAAATCAATGCACCGATCTCAGAGATCCCAGGATATGTAAATCACATTTAGGACCCGGAACAAATTTACCTACACGTTAAACTTATCAAACTGGAAAGACGATGTAAATCAGATGAGGGTGGTCTGATGGGACCTCTGAGATGGCGCACTGAGTATAACTTATCAGACTGGAAAGACGATGTAAATCAGATGAGGGTGGTCTGATGGGACCTCTGAGATGGCGCACTGAGTATAACTTATCAGACTGGAAAGACGATGTAAATTAGGTGAGGGTGGTCTGATGGGACCTCTGAGATGGCGCACTGAGTATAACTTATCACACTGGAAAGACGATGTAAATCAGATGAGGGTGGTCTGATGGGACCTCTGAGATGGCGCACTGAGTATAACTTATCACACTGGAAAGACGATGTAAATTAGGTGAGGGTGGTCTGATGGGACCTCTGAGATGGCGCACTGAGTATAACTTATCACACTGGAAAGACGATGTAAATCAGATGAGGGTGGTCTGATGGGACCTCTGAGATGGCGCACTGAGTATAACTTATCAGACTGGAAAGACGATGTAAATCAGATGAGGGTGGTCTGATGGGACCTCTGAGATGGCGCACTGAGTATAACTTATCAGACTGGAAAGACGATGTAAATTAGGTGAGGGTGGTCTGATGGGACCTCTGAGATGGCGCACTGAGTATAACTTATCACACTGGAAAGACGATGTAAATCAGATGAGGGTGGTCTGATGGGACCTCTGAGATGGCGCACTGAGTATAACTTATCACACTGGAAAGACGATGTAAATTAGGTGAGGGTGGTCTGATGGGACCTCTGAGATGGCGCACTGAGTATAACTTATCAGACTGGAAAGACGATGTAAATTAGGTGAGGGTGGTCTGATGGGACCTCTGAGATGGCGCACTGAGTATAACTTATCACACTGGAAAGACGATGTAAATTAGGTGAGGGTGGTCTGATGGAAACTCTGAGATGGTGCACTGAGTATAACTTATCACACTGGAAAGACGATGTAAATCAGATGAGGGTGGTCTGATGGGACCTCTGAGATGGCGCACTGAGTATAACTTATCACACTGGAAAGACGATGTAAATTAGGTGAGGGTGGTCTGATGGGACCTCTGAGATGGTGCACTGAGTATAACTTATCAGACTGGAAAGACGATGTAAATCAGATGAGGGTGGTCTGATGGGACCTCTGAGATGGTGCACTGAGTATAACTTATCACACTGGAAAGACGATGTAAATCAGATGAGGGTGGTCTGATGGACCCTCTGAGATGGTGCACTGAGTATAACTTATCAGACTGGAAAGACGATGTAAATCAGATGAGGGTGGTCTGATGGGACCTCTGAGATGGTGCACTGAGTATAACTTATCAGACTGGAAAGACGATGTAAATCAGATGAGGGTGGTCTGATGGGACCTCTGAGATGGCGCACTGAGTATAACTTATCAGACTGGAAAGACGATGTAAATTAGGTGAGGGTGGTCTGATGGGACCTCTGAGATGGCGCACTGAGTATAACTTATCAGACTGGAAAGACGATGTAAATTAGGTGAGGGTGGTCTGATGGGACCTCTGAGATGGCGCACTGAGTATAACTTATCAGACTGGAAAGACGATGTAAATCAGATGAGGGTGGTCTGATGGGACCTCTGAGATGGCGCACTGAGTATAACTTATCACACTGGAAAGACGATGTAAATTAGGTGAGGGTGGTCTGATGGGACCTCTGAGATGGCGCACTGAGTATAACTTATCAGACTGGAAAGACGATGTAAATCAGATGAGGGTGGTCTGATGGGACCTCTGAGATGGCGCACTGAGTATAACTTATCACACTGGAAAGACGATGTAAATTAGGTGAGGGTGGTCTGATGGGACCTCTGAGATGGCGCACTGAGTATAACTTATCACAGATAATAATACAATACACTAAATTAATGATGACTATACACTTATCACAGGGATACCCGGGTATCTCACAACCTATGGTACCATTAAACTCCACTGTAACTTTACACCGGTGTGTTTCCGCGTGGGCTGCAGCAAGTCCAGAAAAATAAAAATAAAAATAAAACTTTGGCGCCAAAAATAAGTACTTATTGCAAAAAGAAAACAAAGTTTGGCAGCTATCAGCCAATGCCAGAGTCACCTGTCCAGCACTTTAATTCTGTAGCCTCAGGACGCAGTCTGGGGATCACTCCTTTCCAGGGCTTGTCAGAATCCTTCCAATGGGGATGACACCGGACGCCGTCTCTCTTATCGCAGTCACTCACGGCCTTACTGGACATCAATCACTTGCTCTGTCAGGGGGGAAACATCTCCTCAGCTTCTCCTCAGACGCCCTTTCAGTTGGACCCAGGTCCGCACAACTGGATCGCTTATCACACAGTGATGTGGTATTGTCTCCGCAATTTCTGTTTCCCTTCACTCTCCTCAGATGCTGTCACTGGCTCTGTTCACCAACAAGTCTCTTGGTCACCAACCGGGGCTTACAACCAACTTTTTAAGGCCCATATTGCTTCACCTACTACGTTTTCAAAACCCGTTGCCATGGACACCACACTCCCTCTCCGCATTTCCTGGATCTCCACAACCACTTCCTGTTTATCACTCAGACAGACAGGCAGACTCTGCAGGGTCCTAATGCTCGCCCTGTATTGTCATAGTTCACTCTCTTACAGTCTGACGCTTCCACAGGCGCCCCGCAGTCCCTGGAGTCTGACGCTTCCACAGGCGCCCCGCGGTCCCTGCAGTCTGACGCTTCCACAGGCGCCCCGCGGTCCCTGGAGTCTGACGCTTCCACAGGCGCCCCGCAGTCCCTGGAGTCTGACGCTTCCACAGGCGCCCCGCGGTCCCTGGAGTCTGACGCTTCCACAGGCGCCCCGCGGTCCCTGGAGTCTGACGCTTCCACAGGCGCCCCGCGGTCCCTGGAGTCTGACGCTTCCACAGGCGCCCCGCGGTCCCTGGAGTCTGACGCTTCCACAGGCGCCCCGCAGTCCCTGGAGTCTGACGCTTCCACAGACGCCCCGCAGTCCCTGGAGTCTGACGCTTCCACAGGCGCCCCGCGGTCCCTGGAGTCTGACGCTTCCACAGGCGCCCCGCGGTCCCTGGAGTCTGACGCTTCCACAGGCGCCCCGCGGTCCCTGGAGTCTGACGCTTCCACAGGCGCCCCGCGGTCCCTGGATTCTGACGCTTCCACAGGTAACCCATGGTGCCTGGAGTCCTGGTCCCTTACTCCACAGCCCTTCACTCCTGTTCCAGCACTCCGCTGTTACTTCAGGTCTTTTTCCTGTATCCACTCCTCCACACTCCTCCTCACTCCTCCCCACTCCTCCCCACTCCTCCCCACTCCTCCTCACTCCTCCTCACTCCTCCCCACTCCTCCCCACTCCTCCCCACTCCTCCCCACTCCTCCCCACTCCTCCTCACTCCTCCCCACTCCTCCCCACTCCTCCCCACTCCTCCCCACTCCTCCCCACTCCTCCCCACTCCTCCCCACTCCTCCTCACTCCTCCCCACTCCTCCCCACTCCTCCCCACTCCTCCTCACTCCTCCCCACTCCTCCCCACTCCTCCCCACTCCTCCTCACTCCTCCCCACTCCTCCCCACTCCTCCCCACTCCTCCCCACTCCTCCACACTCCTCCACACTCCTCCTCACTCCTCCTCACTCCTCCTCACTCCTCCCCACTCCTCCCCACTCCTCCCCACTCCTCCCCACTCCTCCCCACTCCTCCACACTCCTCCTCACTCCTCCTCACTCCTCCCCACTCCTCCCCACTCCTCCCCACTCCTCCCCACTCCTCCACACTCCTCCACACTCCTCCCCACTCCTCCACACTCCTCCACACTCCTCCTCACTCCTCCTCACTCTTCCTCACTCCTCCACACTCCTCCTCACTCCTTCCCGCCAATTTCCCAACTGACCACTGGCCCCTCCCCTCGCTGGGTCTCTCCCTACAGATTGGGTGGCAACTATCCAATCAGTGCCCATCCCTTTATCCTGTTGCTAGGCAGTCTCCCATTCTGGTGCTGAGGTTGGCCTGAGGGTGCTGGTGTAGTGACTGTCACGGATATTCCGGGGTTTGGGTTTCCACAGGTTACATTTTGTGGCACCTGATCCCTCAGGGGTGCTACACTTACAAGTGGTACAGTAAAACTCTTGCAAGGTCATAATGGCCCGTAGAGATGAGCTACGAAATGTGCAGGTCTCGATCCGTGGTTGTCCGAGAGTTCAACAACCTCCTTACGCCGCTCTCTATGGCTGCTTTTTCAGCTGGAAGTTCAGAGGGCTCCGGTCCAGGGTTCTGCAAATGGATTCTCTCCTCTCTACTTCCCATGGCTAACATCGGCAATGAGCGGCCACCATCAACTTACAAGTATTTTCTTTCTTGAAAAAAGGTTTTTCATTTTTTAATAATCGGTAGTGATGAGTGGGCACTACCATGCTCGAGTAATCGATACTCATAACTAGTAAAGAGAAGGCACTACCATGCTCAGGTGCTCAGTACTGGTAACTAGTGATGAGCGGGCACTACCATGCTCAGGTGCTCAGTACTGGTAACTAGTGATGAGCGGGCACTACCATGCTCGAGTAATCGATACTCATAACTAGTAAAGAGAAGGCACTACCATGCTCAGGTGCTCAGTACTGGTAACTAGTGATGAGCGGGCACTACCACGCTCAGGTGCTCTGTACTGGTAACTAGTGATCAGCAGGCACTACCATGCTCAGGTGCTCAGTACTGGTAACTAGTGATGAGCGGACACTACCATGCTCAGGTGCTCAGTACTGGTAACTAGTGATGAGCGGGCACTACCATGCTCAGGTGCTCAGTACTGGTAACTAGTGATGAGCGGGCACTACCATGCTCAGGTGCTCAGTACTGGTAACTAGTGATGAGCGGGCACTACCATGCTCGGGTGCTCAGTACTGGTAACTAGTGAGGAGCGGGCACTACCATGCTCGGGTGCTCAGTACTGGTAACTAGTGATGAGCGGGCACTACCATGCTCGGGTGCTCAGTACTGGTAACTAGTGATGAGCGGGCACTACCATGCTCGGGTGCTCAGTACTGGTAACTAGTGATGAGCGGGCACTACCATGCTCGGGTGCTCAGTACTGGTAACTAGTGATGAGCGAGCACTACCATGCTCAGGTGCTCAGTACTGGTAACTAGTGATGAGCGGACACTACCATGCTCGGGTGCTCTGTACTGGTAACTAGTGATGAGCGGGCACTACCATGCTCGGGTGCTCAGTACTGGTAACTAGTGATGAGCGGGCACTACCATGCTCGGGTGCTCAGTACTAGTAACTAGTGATGAGCGAGCACTACCATGCTCGGGTGCTCAGTACTGGTAACTAGTGATGAGCGGGCACTACCATGCTCGGGTGCTCAGTACTGGTAACTCGTGATGAGCGGGCACTACCATGCTCGGGTGCTCAGTACTGGTAACTAGTGATCAGCGGGCACTACCATGCTCAGGTGCTCAGTACTGGTAACTAGGGATGAGCGAGCACTACCATGCTCGGGTGCTCAGTACTGGTAACTAGTGATGAGCGGACACTACCATGCTCGGGTGCTCAGTACTGGTAACTAGTGATGAGCGGGCACTACAATGCTCGGGTGCTCAGTACTGGTAACTCGTGATGAGCAGGCACTACCATGCTCGGGTGCTCTGTACTGGTAACTAGTGATGAGCGAGCACTACCATGCTCGGGTGCTCAGTACTGGTAACTAGTGATGAGCGGGCACTACCATGCTCGGGTGCTCAGTACTGGTAACTCGTGATGAGCGGGCACTACCATGCTCGGGTGCTCAGTACTGGTAACTAGTGATGAGCAGGCACTACCATGCTCAGGTGCTCAGTACTGGTAACTAGTGATCAGCGGGCACTACCATGCTCAGGTGCTCAGTACTGGTAACTAGGGATGAGCGAGCACTACCATGCTCGGGTGCTCAGTACTGGTAACTCGTGATGAGCGGGCACTACCATGCTCAGGTGCTCTGTACTGGTAACTAGTGATGAGCGGGCACTACCATGCTCGGGTGCTCAGTACTAGTAACTAGTGATGAGCGAGCACTACCATGCTCGGGTGCTCAGTACTGGTAACTAGTGATGAGCGGGCACTACCATGCTCAGGTTCTCAGTACTGGTAACTAGTGATGAGCGGTCACTACTATGCTCGGGAGCTCAGTACTGGTAACTAGTGATGAGCAGGCACTACCATGCTCAGGTGCTCAGTACTGGTAACTAGTGATCAGCGGGCACTACCATGCTCGGGAGCTCAGCACTGGTAACTAGTGATGAGCGGGCACTACCATGCTCAGGTGCTCAGTACTAGTAACTAGTGATGAGCGGGCACTACCATGCTCAGGTGCTCAGTACTGGTAACTAGTGATGAGCGGGCACTACCACGCTCAGGTGCTCTGTACTGGTAACTAGTGATGAGCGAGCACTACCATGCTCAGGTGCTCAGTACTGGTAACTAGTGATGAGTGGGCACTACCATGCTCGGGTGCTCAGTACTGGTAACTAGTGATGAGCGGGCACTACCATGCTCGGGTGCTCTGTACTGGTAACTAGTGATGAGCGGGCACTACCATGCTCGGGTGCTCAGTACTGGTAACTAGTGATGAGTGGGCACTACCATGCTTGGGTGCTCAGTACTGGTAACTAGTGATGAGCGGGCACTACCATGCTCGGGTGCTCTGTACTGGTAACTAGTGATGAGCGGGCACTACCATGCTCGGGTGCTCAGTACTGGTAACTAGTGATGAGCGAGCACTACCATGCTCAGGTGCTCTGTACTGGTAACTAGTGATGAGCGAGCACTACCATGCTCAGGTGCTCAGTACTGGTAACTAGTGATGAGTGGGCACTACCATGCTCGGGTGCTCAGTACTGGTAACTAGTGATAAGCGGGCACTACCATGCTCGGGTGCTCTGTACTGGTAACTAGTGATGAGCGGGCACTACCATGCTCGGGTGCTCAGTACTGGTAACTAGTAATGAGCGGGCACTACCATGCTCGGGTGCTCAGTACTGGTAACTAGTGATGAGCGGGCACTACCATGCTCGGGTGCCCAGTACTGGTAACTAGTGATGAGCGGGCACTACCATGCTCGGGTGCTCAGTACTGGTAACTAGTGATGAGCGGGCACTACCATGCTCGGGTGCTCAGTACTGGTAACTCGTGATGAGCGGGCACTACCATGCTCGGGTGCTCAGTACTGGTAATTAGTGATGAGCGGGCACTACCATGCTCGGGTGCTCGGTACTGGTAACTAGTGATGAGCGGGCACTACCATTCTCGGGTGCTCAGTACTGGTAACTAGTGATGAGCGGGCACTACCATGCTCGGGTGCTCAGTACTGGTAACTAGTGATGAGCGGGCACTACCATGCTCAGGTGCTCAGTACTGGTAACTAGTGATGAGTGGGCACTACCATGCTCGGATGCTCTGTACGGGTAACTAGTGATGAGCGGGCACTACCATGCTCGGGTGCTCAGTACTGGTAACTAGTGATGAGCGGGCACTACCATGCTCGGATGCTCTGTACGGGTAACTAGTGATGAGCGGGCACTACCATGCTCGGGTGCTCAGTAGTAGTAACTAGTGATGAGCGAGCACTACCATGCTCAGGTGCTCAGTACTGGTAACTAGTGATGAGCGGGCACTACCATGCTCGGGTGCTCAGTACTGGTAACTAGTGATGAGCGGGCACTACCATGCTCGGGTGCTCTGTACTGGTAACTAGTGATGAGCGGGCACTATCATGCTCGGGTGCTCAGTACTGGTAACTAGTGATGAGCGGGCACTACCATGCTCGGGTGCTCAGTACTGGTAACTCGTGATGAGCGGGCACTACCATGCTCAGGTGCTCAGTACTGGTAACTCGTGATGAGCGGGCACTACCATGCTCGGGTGCTCAGTACGGGTAACTAGTGATGAGCGGGCACTACCATGCTCGGGTGCTCAGTACTGGTAACTAGTGATGAGTGGGCACTACCATGCTCGGATGCTCTGTACGGGTAACTAGTGATGAGCGGGCACTACCATGCTCGGGTGCTCAGTAGTAGTAACTAGTGATGAGCGAGCACTACCATGCTCAGGTGCTCAGTACTGGTAACTAGTGATGAGCGGGCACTACCATGCTCGGGTGCTCAGTACTGGTAACTAGTGATGAGCGGGCACTACCATGCTCGGGTGCTCTGTACTGGTAACTAGTGATGAGCGGGCACTATCATGCTCGGGTGCTCAGTACTGGTAACTAGTGATGAGCGGGCACTACCATGCTCGGGTGCTCAGTACTGGTAACTCGTGATGAGCGGGCACTACCATGCTCAGGTGCTCAGTACTGGTAATTAGTGATGAGCGGGCACTACCATGCTCAGGTGCTCTGTACTGGTAACTAGTGATGAGCGGGCACTACCATGCTCGGGTGCTCAGTACTGGTAACTAGGGATGAGCGAGCACTACCATGCTCGGGTGCTCAGTACTGGTAACTAGTGATGAGCGGGCACTACCATGCTCGGGTGCTCAGTACTGGTAACTAGTGATGAGCGGCCACTACCATGCTCGGGTGCTCAGTACTGGTAACTCGTGATGAGCGGGCACTACCATGCTCGGGTGCTCAGTACTGGTAACTCGTGATGAGCGGGCACTACCATGCTCGGGTGCTCAGTACTGGTAACTAGGGATGAGCGAGCACTACCATGCTCAGGTGCTCAGTACTGGTAACTAGTGATGAGTGGGCACTACCATGCTCGGGTGCTCAGTACTGGTAACTAGAGATGAGCGGGCACTACCATGCTCAGGTGCTCAGTACTGGTAACTAGTGATGAGCGGGCACTACCATGCTCGGTGCTCAGTACTGGTAACTAGTGATGAGCGGGCACTTCCATGCTCGGGTGCTCAGTACTGGTAACTAGTGATGAGCGGGCACTACCATGCTCGGGTGCTCAGTACTGGTAATTAGTGATGAGCGGGCACTACCCTGCTCAGGTGCTCTGTACTGGTAACTAGTGATGAGCGGGCACTACCATGCTCGGGTGCTCAGTACTGGTAACTCGTGATGAGCGGGCACTACCATGCTCGGGTGCTCAGTACTGGTAACTAGTGATGAGCGGGCACTACCATGCTCAGGTGCTCAGTACTGGTAACTAGTGATGAGCGGGCACTACCATGCTCAGGTGCTCAGTACTGGTAACTCGTGATGAGCGGGCACTACCATGCTCGGGTGCTCAGTACTGGTAACTCGTGATTAGCGGGCACTACCATGCTCGGGTGCTCAGTACTGGTAACTAGTGATGAGCGGGCACTACCATGCTCGGGTGCTCAGTACTGGTAACTAGTGATGAGTGGACACTACCATGCTCGGGTGCTCAGTACTGGTAACTAGTGATGAGCGGGCACTACCATGCTTGGGTGCTCAGTACTGGTAATTAGTGATGAGCGGGCA
Source organism: Anomaloglossus baeobatrachus (assembly GCF_048569485.1). Taxonomy (NCBI): domain Eukaryota; kingdom Metazoa; phylum Chordata; class Amphibia; order Anura; family Aromobatidae; genus Anomaloglossus; species Anomaloglossus baeobatrachus. Next base: position 288,517 of record NW_027442955.1, on the reverse strand, counting down.
CTACCATGCTCAGGTGCTCTGTACTGGTAACTAGTGATGAGCGGGCACTACCATGCTCGGGTGCTCAGTACTGGTAACTCGTGATGAGCGGGCACTACCATGCTCGGCTGCTCAGTAATGGTAACTAGTGATGAGCGGGCACTACCATGCTCAGGTGCTCAGTACTGGTAACTCGTGATGAGCGGGCACTACCATGCTCGGCTGCTCAGTAATGGTAACTAGTGATGAGCGGGCACTACCATGCTCAGGTGCTCAGTACTGGTAACTCGTGATGAGCGGGCACTAACATGCTCGGGTGCTCAGTACTGGTAACTCGTGATGAGCGGGCACTACCATGCTCAGGTGCTCTGTACTGGTAACTAGTGATGAGCGGACACTACCATGCTCGGGTGCTCTGTACTGGTAACTAGTGATGAGCGGGCACTACCATGCTCGGGTGCTCTGTACTGGTAACTAGTGATGAGCGGGCACTACCATGCTTGGGTGCTCAGTACTGGTAACTCGTGATGAGCGGGCACTACCATGCTCGGGTGCTCAGTACTGGTAACAAGTGATGAGCGGGCACTACCATGCTCAGGTGCTCAGTACTGGTAACTAGTGATCAGCAGGCACTACCATGCTCAGGTGCTCAGTACTGGTAACTAGGGATGAGCGAGCACTACCATGCTCGGGTGCTCGGTACTGGTAACTCGTAATGAGCGGGCACTACCATGCTCGGGTGCTCAGTACTGGTAACTAGTGATGAGCGGGCACTACCATGCTCGGGAGCTCAGTACTGGTAACTAGTGATGAGCGGGCACTACCATGCTCGGGAGCTCAGTACTGGTAACTAGTGATGAGCGGGCACTACCATGCTCGGGTGCTCAGTACTGGTAACTAGTGATGAGCGGGCACTACCATGCTCGGGTGCTCAGTACTGGTAACTAGTGATGAGTGGGCACTACCATGCTCAGGTGCTCAGTACTGGTAACTAGTGATGAGCGGGCACTACCATGCTCGGGTGCTCAGTACTGGTAACTAGTGATGAGCGGGCACTACCATGCTCAGGTGCTCAGTACTAGTAACTAGTGATGAGCGGGCACTACCATGCTCAGGTGCTCTGTACTGGTAACTAGTGATGAGCGAGCACTACCATGCTCAGGTGCTCTGTACTGGTAACTAGTGATGAGCGGGCACTACCATGCTCAGGTGCTCTGTACTGGTAACTAGTGATGAGCGGGCACTACCATGCTCAGGTGCTCTGTACTGGTAACTAGTGATGAGCGAGCACTACCATGCTCGGGTGCTCAGTACTGGTAACTAGTGATGAGCGGGCACTACCATGCTCGGGTGCTCTGTACTGGTAACTAGTGATGAGCGGGCACTACCATGCTCGGGTGCTCAGTACTGGTAACTAGTGATGAGCGGACACTACCATGCTCGGGTGCTCAGTACTGGTAACTAGTGATGAGTGGGCACTACCATGCTCAGGTGCTCAGTACTGATAACTAGTGATGAGCGGGCACTACCATGCTCAGGTGCTCAGTACTGGTAACTAGTGATGAGCGGGCACTACCATGCTCAGGTGCTCAGTACTGGTAACTAGTGATGAGCGGGCACTACCATGCTCAGGTGCTCAGTACTGGTAACTAGTGATGAGCGGGCACTACCATGCTCGGGTGCTCAGTACTGGTAACTAGTGTTTAACGGGCACTACCATGCTCGGGTGCTCAGTACTGGTAACTAGTGATGAGCGGGCACTATCATGCTCGGGTGCTCAGTACTGGTAACTAGTGATGAGCGGGCACTACCATGCTCGGGTGCTCAGTACTGGTAACTCGTGATGAGCGGGCACTACCATGCTCGGGTGCTCAGTACTGGTAACTAGTGATGAGCGGGCACTACCATGCTCGGGTGCTCAGTACTGGTAACTAGTGATGAGCGGGCACTACCATGCTCGGGTGCTCTGTACTGGTAACTAGTGATGAGCGGGCACTACCATGCTCGGGTGCTCAGTACTGGTAACTAGTGATGAGCGAGCACTACCATGCTCAGGTGCTCAGTACTGGTAACTAGGGATGAGCGGGCACTACCATGCTCGGGTGCTCAGTACTGGTAACTAGGGATGAGCGGGCACTACCATGCTCGGGTGCTCGGTACTGGTAACTAGTGATGAGCGGGCACTACCATGCTCAGGTGCTCAGTACTGGTAACTAGTGATGAGCGGACACTACCATGCTCAGGTGCTCTGTACTGGTAACTAGCGATGAGCGGGCACTACCATGCTCGGGTGCTCAGTACTGGTAACTAGTGATGAACGGGCACTACCATGCTCGGGTGCTCAGTACTGGTAACTAGTGATGAGCGGGCACTATCATGCTCGGGTGCTCAGTACTGGTAACTAGTGATGAGCGGGCACTACCATGCTCGGGTGCTCAGTACTGGTAACTCGTGATGAGCGGGCATTACCATGCTCGGGTGCTCAGTACTGGTAACTAGTGATGAGCGGGCACTACCATGCTCAGGTGCTCAGTACTGGTAACTAGTGATGAGCGGGCACTACCATGCTCAGGTGCTCAGTACTGGTATCTAGTGATGAGCGGGCACTACCATGCTCGGGTGCTCGATACTGGTAACTAGTGATGAGCGGGCACTACCATGCTCGGGTGCTCAGTACTGGTAACTAGTGATGAGCGGGCACTACCATGCTCGGGTGCTCAGTACTGGTAACTAGTGATGAGCGGGCACTACCATGCTCGGGTGCTCAGTACTGGTAATTAGTGATGAGCGGGCACTACCATGCTCAGGTGCTCTGTACTGGTAACTAGTGATGAGCGGGCACTACCATGCTCGGGTGCTCTGTACTGGTAACTAGTGATGAGCGGGCACTACCATGCTCGGGTGTTCAGTACTGGTAACTCGTGATGAGCGGGCACTACCATGCTCGGGTGCTCAGTACTGGTAACTAGTGATGAGCGGGCACTACCATGCTCGGGTGCTCAGTACTGGTAACTAGTGATGAGTGGGCACTACCATGCTCAGGTGCTCAGTACTGGTAACTAGTGATGAGCGGGCACTACCATGCTCAGGTGCTCAGTACTGGTAACTCGTGATGAGCGGGCACTACCATGCTCGGGTGCTCAGTACTGGTAACTCGTGATGAGCGGGCACTACCATGCTCGGGTGCTCAGTACTGGTAACTAGTGATGAGCGAGCACTACCATGCTCGGGTGCTCGGTACTGGTAACTCGTGATGAGCGGGCACTACCATGCTCGGGTGCTCAGTACTGGTAACTCGTGATGAGCGGGCACTACCATGCTCGGGTGCTCAGTACTGGTAACTAGTGATGAGTGGGCACTACCATGCTCAGGTGCTCAGTACTGGTAACTAGTGATGAGCGGGCACTACCATGCTCGGGTGCTCTGTACTGGTAACTAGTGATGAGCGGGCACTACCATGCTCGGGTGCTCAGTACTGGTAACTCGTGATGAGCGGGCACTACCATGCTCGGGTGCTCAGTACTGGTAACTAGTGATGAGCGAGCACTACCATGCTCGGGTGCTCGGTACTGGTAACTCGTAATGAGCGGGCACTACCATTCTCGGGTGCTCAGTACTGGTAACTAGTGATGAGCGGGCACTACCATGCTCGGGAGCTCAGTACTGGTAACTAGTGATGAGCGGGCACTACCATGCTCGGGTGCTCTGTACTGGTAACTAGTGATGAGCGAGCACTACCATGCTCAGGTGCTCTGTACTGGTAACTAGTGATGAGCGAGCACTACCATGCTCAGGTGCTCTGTACTGGTAACTAGGAATGAGCGGGCACTACCATGCTCGGGTGCTCAGTACTGGTAACTAGTGATGAGCGGGCACTACCATGCTCAGGTGCTCTGTACTGGTAACTAGTGATGAGCGAGCACTACCATGCTCGGGTGCTCAGTACTGGTAACTAGTGATGAACGGGCACTACCATGCTCGGGTGCTCAGTACTGGTAACTAGTGATGAGCGGGCACTACCATGCTCAGGTGCTCAGTACTGGTAACTAGTGATGAGCGAGCACTACCATGCTCGGGTGCTCAGTACTGGTAACTAGTGATGAACGGGCACTACCATGCTCGGGTGCTCAGTACTGGTAACTAGTGATGAGCGGGCACTATCATGCTCGGGTGCTCAGTACTGGTAACTAGTGATGAGCGGGCACTACCATGCTCGGGTGCTCAGTACTGGTAACTCGTGATGAGCGGGCATTACCATGCTCGGGTGCTCAGTACTGGTAATTAGTGATGAGCGGGCACTACCATGCTCGGGTGCTCGGTACTGGTAACTAGTGATGTGCGGGCACTACCATGCTCGGGTTCTCAGTACTGGTAACTAGTGATGAGCGGGCACTACCATGCTCGGGTGCTCAGTACTGGTAACTAGTGATGAGCGGGCACTACCATGCTCGGGTGCTCAGTACTGGTAACTAGTGAAGAGCGTATATTACCATGCCCGGGTGTTTAGTACTGGTAACTAGTGATGAGCGGGCACTACCATGCTCGGGTGCTCAGTACTGGTAACTAGTGATGAGTGGGCACTACCATGCTCGGGTGCTCAGTACTGGTAACTAGTGATGAGCGGGCACTACCATGCTCGGGTGCTCAGTACTGGTAACTAGTGATGAGCGGGCACTACCATGCTCGGGTGCTCAGTACTGGTAACTCGTGATGAGCGGGCACTACCATGCTCGGGTGCTCAGTACTGGTAACTAGTGATGAACGGGCACTACCATGCTCGGGTGCTCAGTACTGGTAACTAGTGATGAGCGGGCACTATCATGCTCGGGTGCTCAGTACTGGTAACTAGTGATGAGCGGGCACTACCATGCTCGGGTGCTCAGTACTGGTAACTCGTGATGAGCGGGCATTACCATGCTCGGGTGCTCAGTACTGGTAATTAGTGATGAGCGGGCACTACCATGCTCGGGTGCTCGGTACTGGTAACTAGTGATGAGCGGGCACTACCATGCTCGGGTTCTCAGTACTGGTAACTAGTGATGAGCGGGCACTACCATGCTCGGGTGCTCAGTACTGGTAACTAGTGATGAGCGGGCACTACCATGCTCGGGTGCTCAGTACTGGTAACTAGTGAAGAGCGTATATTACCATGCTCGGGTGCTCAGTACTGGTAACTAGTGATGAGCGGGCACTACCATGCTCGGGTGCTCAGTACTGGTAACTAGTGATGAGTGGGCACTACCATGCTCGGGTGCTCAGTACTGGTAACTAGTGATGAGCGGGCACTACCATGCTCGGGTGCTCAGTACTGGTAACTAGTGATGAGCGGGCACTACCATGCTCGGGTGCTCAGTACTGGTAACTCGTGATGAGCGGGCACTACCATGCTCGGGTGCTCAGTACTGGTAACTAGTGATGAACGGGCACTACCATGCTCGGGTGCTCAGTACTGGTAACTAGTCATGAGCGGGCACTATCATGCTCGGGTGCTAAGTACTGGTAACTAGTGATGAGCGGGCACTACCATGCTCGGGTGCTCAGTACTGGTAACTCGTGATGAGCGGGCACTACCATGCTCGGGTGCTCAGTACTGGTAATTAGTGATGAGCGGGCACTACCATGCTCGGGTGCTCGGTACTGGTAACTAGTGATGAGCGGGCACTACCATGCTCGGGTGCTCAGTACTGGTAACTAGTGATGAGCGGGCACTACCATGCTCAGGTGCCCTGTACTGGTAACTAGTGATGAGCGGGCACTACCATGCTCGGGTGCTCAGTACTGGTAACTAGTGATGAGCGGGCACTACCATGCTCGGGTGCTCAGTACTGGTAACTAGTGATGAGCGGGCACTACTATGCTCGGGTGCTCAGTACTGGTAACTAGTGATGAGCGAGCACTACCATGCTCGGGTGCTCAGTACTGGTAACTAGTGATGAGCGGGCACTACCATGCTCGGGTGCTCAGTACTGGTAACTAGTGATGAGCGGGCACTATCATGCTCGGGTGCTCAGTACTGGTAACTAGTGATGAGCGGGCACTACCATGCTCGGGTGCTCAGTACTGGTAACTCGTGATGAGCGGGCACTACCATGCTCGGGTGCTCAGTACTGGTAATTAGTGATGAGCGGGCACTACCATGCTCAGGTGCTCTGTACTGGTAACTAGTGATGAGCGGGCACTACCATGCTAGGGTGCTCTGTACTGGTAACTAGGGATGAGCGGGCACTACCATGCTCAGGTGCTCAGTACTGGTAACTAGTGATGAGCGGGCACTACCATGCTCGGTGCTCAGTACTGGTAACTAGTGATGAGCGGGCACTACCATGCTCGGGTGCTCTGTACTGGTAGCTAGTGATGAGCGGGCACTACCATGCTCAGGTGCTCAGTACTGGTAACTAGTGATGAGCGGGCACTACCATGCTCGGGTGCTCAGTACTGGTAACTAGTGATGAGCGGGCACTACCATGCTCAGGTGCTCTGTACTGGTAACTAGTGATGAGCGGGCACTACCATGCTCGGGTGCTCAGTACTGGTAACTAGTGATGAGCGGGCACTACCATGCTCGGGTGCTCAGTACTGGTAACTAGTGATGAGCGGGCACTACCATGCTCGGGTGCTCAGTACTGGTAACTAGTGATGAGCGGGCACTACTATGCTCGGGTGCTCAGTACTGGTAACTAGTGATGAGCGAGCACTACCATGCTCGGGTGCTCAGTACTGGTAACTAGTGATGAGCGGGCACTACCATGCTCGGGTGCTCAGTACTGGTAACTAGTGATGAGCGGGCACTATCATGCTCGGGTGCTCAGTACTGGTAACTAGTGATGAGCGGGCACTACCATGCTCGGGTGCTCAGTACTGGTAACTCGTGATGAGCGGGCACTACCATGCTCGGGTGCTCAGTACCGGTAATTAGTGATGAGCGGGCACTACCATGCTCAGGTGCTCTGTACTGGTAACTAGTGATGAGCGGGCACTAGCATGCTAGGGTGCTCTGTACTGGTAACTAGGGATGAGCGGGCACTACCATGCTCAGGTGCTCAGTACTGGTAACTAGTGATGAGCGGGCACTACCATGCTCGGTGCTCAGTACTGGTAACTAGTGATGAGCGTGCACTACCATGCTCGGGTGCTCTGTACTGGTAACTAGTGATGAGCGGGCACTACCATGCTCAGGTGCTCAGTACTGGTAACTAGTGATGAGCGGACACTACCATGCTCAGGTGCTCTGTACTGGTAACTAGTGATGAGCGGGCACTACCATGCTCGGGTGCTCAGTACTGGTAACTAGTGATGAGCGGGCACTACCATGCTCAGGTGCTCAGTACTGGTAACTAGTGATGAGCGAGCACTACCATGCTCGGGTGCTCAGTACTGGTAACTAGTGATGAACGGGCACTACCATGCTCGGGTGCTCAGTACTGGTAACTAGTGATGAGCGGGCACTATCATGCTCGGGTGCTCAGTACTGGTAACTAGTGATGAGCGGGCACTACCATGCTCGGGTGCTCAGTACTGGTAACTCGTGATGAGCGGGCATTACCATGCTCGGGTGCTCAGTACTGGTAATTAGTGATGAGCGGGCACTACCATGCTCGGGTGCTCGGTACTGGTAACTAGTGATGAACGGGCACTACCATGCTCGGGTTCTCAGTACTGGTAACTAGTGATGAGCGGGCACTACCATGCTCGGGTGCTCAGTACTGGTAACTAGTGACGAGCGGGCACTACCATGCTCGGGTGCTCAGTACTGGTAACTAGTGAAGAGCGTATATTACCATGCCCGGGTGCTCAGTACTGGTAACTAGTGATGAGCGGGCACTACCATGCTCGGGTGCTCAGTACTGGTAACTAGTGATGAGTGGGCACTACCATGCTCGGGTGCTCAGTACTGGTAACTAATGATGAGCGGGCACTACCATGCTCGGGTGCTCAGTACTGGTAACTAGTGATGAGCGGGCACTACCATGCTCGGGTGCTCAGTACTGGTAACTCGTGATGAGCGGGCACTACCATGCTCGGGTGCTCAGTACTGGTAACTAGTGATGAACGGGCACTACCATGCTCGGGTGCTCAGTACTGGTAACTAGTGATGAGCGGGCACTATCATGCTCGGGTGCTCAGTACTGGTAACTAGTGATGAGCGGGCACTACCATGCTCGGGTGCTCAGTACTGGTAACTCGTGATGAGCGGGCATTACCATGCTCGGGTGCTCAGTACTGGTAATTAGTGATGAGCGGGCACTACCATGCTCGGGTGCTCGGTACTGGTAACTAGTGATGAGCGGGCACTACCATGCTCGGGTTCTCAGTACTGGTAACTAGTGATGAGCGGGCACTACCATGCTCGGGTGCTCAGTACTGGTAACTAGTGATGAGCGGGCACTACCATGCTCGGGTGCTCAGTACTGGTAACTAGTGAAGAGCGTATATTACCATGCTCGGGTGCTCAGTACTGGTAACTAGTGATGAGCGGGCACTACCATGCTCGGGTGCTCAGTACTGGTAACTAGTGATGAGTGGGCACTACCATGCTCGGGTGCTCAGTACTGGTAACTAGTGATGAGCGGGCACTACCATGCTCGGGTGCTCAGTACTGGTAACTAGTGATGAGCGGGCACTACCATGCTCGGGTGCTCAGTACTGGTAACTCGTGATGAGCGGGCACTACCATGCTCGGGTGCTCAGTACTGGTAACTAGTGATGAACGGGCACTACCATGCTCGGGTGCTCAGTACTGGTAACTAGTGATGAGCGGGCACTATCATGCTCGGGTGCTAAGTACTGGTAACTAATGATGAGCGGGCACTACCATGCTCGGGTGCTCAGTACTGGTAACTCGTGATGAGCGGGCACTACCATGCTCGGGTGCTCAGTACTGGTAATTAGTGATGAGCGGGCACTACCATGCTCGGGTGCTCGGTACTGGTAACTAGTGATGAGCGGGCACTACCATGCTCGGGTGCTCAGTACTGGTAACTAGTGATGAGCGGGCACTACCATGCTCAGGTGCCCTGTACTGGTAACTAGTGATGAGCGGGCACTACCATGCTCGGGTGCTCAGTACTGGTAACTAGTGATGAGCGGGCACTACCATGCTCGGGTGCTCAGTACTGGTAACTAGTGATGAGCGGGCACTACCATGCTCGGGTGCTCAGTACTGGTAACTAGTGATGAGCGAGCACTACCATGCTCGGGTGCTCAGTACTGGTAACTAGTGATGAGCGGGCACTACCATGCTCGGGTGCTCAGTACTGGTAACTAGTGATGAGCGGGCACTATCATGCTCGGGTGCTCAGTACTGGTAACTAGTGATGAGCGGGCACTACCATGCTCGGGTGCTCAGTACTGGTAACTCGTGATGAGCGGGCACTACCATGCTCGGGTGCTCAGTACTGGTAATTAGTGATGAGCGGGCACTACCATGCTCAGGTGCTCTGTACTGGTAACTAGTGATGAGCGGGCACTACCATGCTAGGGTGCTCTGTACTGGTAACTAGGGATGAGCGGGCACTACCATGCTCAGGTGCTCAGTACTGGTAACTAGTGATGAGCGGGCACTACCATGCTCGGTGCTCAGTACTGGTAACTAGTGATGAGCGGGCACTACCATGCTCGGGTGCTCTGTACTGGTAACTAGTGATGAGCGGGCACTACCATGCTCAGGTGCTCAATACTGGTAACTAGTGATGAGCGGACACTACCATGCTCAGGTGCTCTGTACTGGTAACTAGTGATGAGCGGGCACTACCATGCTCGGGTGCTCAGTACTGGTAACTAGTGATGAGCGGGCACTACCATGCTCAGGTGCTCAGTACTGGTAACTAGTGATGAGCGGGCACTACCATGCTCGGGTGCTCAGTACTGGTAACTAGTGATGAGTAAGCACTACCATGCTCGGGTGTTCTATACTGGTAACTAGTGATGAGCGGGCACTACCATGCTCGGGTGCTCAGTACTGGTAACTAGTGATGAGTGGGCACTACCATGCTCGGGGGCTCAGTACTGGTAACTAGTGATGAGCGGGCACTACCATGCTCGGGTGCTCAGTACTGGTAACTAGTGATGAGCGGGCACTACCATGCTCGGGTGCTCAGTACTGGTAACTAGTGATGAGCGGGCACTACCATGCTCGGGTGCTCAGTACTGGTAACTAGTGATGAGCGGGCACTACCATGCTCGGGTGCTCAGTACTGGTAACTAGTGATGAGCGGGCACTACCATGCTCGGGTGCTCAGTACTGGTAACTAGTGATGAGTGGGCACTACCATGCTCGGGTGCTCAGTACTGGTAACTCGTGATGAGCGGGCACTACCATGCTCGGGTGCTCAGTACTGGTAACTAGTGATGAGCGGGCACTACCATGCTCGGGTGCTCAGTACTGGTAACTAGTGATGAGCGGGCACTACCATGCTCGGGTGCTCAGTACTGGTAACTAGTGATGAGCGGGCACTACCATGCTCGGGTGCTCAGTACTGGTAACTAGTGATACGCGGGCACTACCATGCTCAGGTGCTCAGTACTGGTAACTAGTGATAAGCGGGCACTACCATGCTCAGGTGCTCTGTACTGGTAACTAGTGATGAACGGGCACTACCATGCTCGGGTGCTCAGTACTGGTAACTAGTGATGAGCGGGCACTACCATGCTCGGGTGCTCAGTACTGGTAACTAGTGATGAGCGGGCACTACCATGCTCGGGTGCTCAATACTGGTAACTAGTGATGAGCGGGCACTACCATGCTCGGGTGCTCAGTACTGGTAACTAGTGATGAGCGGGCACTACCATGCTCGGGTGCTCAGTACTGGTAACTAGGGATGAGCGGGCACTACCATGCTCGAGTGCTCAGTACTGGTAACTAGTGATGAGCGGGCACTACCATGCTCGGGTGCTCAGTACTGGTAACTAGTGATGAGCGGGCACTACCATGCTCGGGTGCTCAGTACTGGTAACTAGTGATGAGTGGGCACTACCATGCTCGGGTGCTCAGTACTGGTAACTAGTGATGAGTGGGCACTACCATGCTCGGGTGCTCAGTACTGGTAACTAGTGATGAGCGGGCACTACCATGCTCGGGTGCTCAGTACTGGTAACTAGTGATGAGCGGGCACTACCATGCTCGGGTGCTCAGTACTGGTAACTAGTGATGAGCGGGCACTACCATGCTCGGGTGCTCAGTACTGGTAACTAGTGATGAGCGGGCACTACCATGCTCAGGTGCTCAGTACTGGTAACTAGTGATAAGCGGGCACTACCATGCTCAGGTGCTCTGTACTGGTAACTAGTGATGAACGGGCACTACCATGCCCGGGTGCTCAGTACTGGTAACTAGTGATGAGCGGGCACTACCATGCTCAGGTGCTCAGTACTGGTAACTAGTGATGAGCGGGCACTACCATGCTCAGGTGCTCAGTACTGGTAACTACTGATGAGCGGGCACTACCATGCTCGGGTGCTTAGTACTGGTAACTAGTGATGAGCGGGCACTACCATGCTCGGGTGCTCAGTACTGGTAACTAGTGATGAGCGGGCACTACCATGCTCAGGTGCTCAGTACTGGTAACTAGTGATGAGCGGGCACTACCATGCTCGGGTGCTCAGTACTGGTAACTAGTGATGAGTGGGCACTACCATGCTCGGGTGCTCAGTACTGGTAACTAGTGATGAGCGGGCACTACCATGCTCGGGTGCTCAGTACTGGTAACTAGTGATGAGCGGGCACTACCATGCTCGGGTGCTCAGTACTGGTAACTAGTGATGAGCGGGCACTACCATGCTCGGGTGCTCAGTACTGGTAACTAGTGATGAGCGGGCACTACCATGCTCGGGTGCTCAGTACTGGTAACTAGTGATGAGCGGGCACTACCATGCTCAGGTGCTCAGTACTGGTAACTAGTGATAAGCGGGCACTACCATGCTCAGGTGCTCTGTACTGGTAACTAGTGATGAACGGGCACTACCATGCCCGGGTGCTCAGTACTGGTAACTAGTGATGAGCGGGCACTACCATGCTCAGGTGCTCAGTACTGGTAACTAGTGATGAGCGGGCACTACCATGCTCGGGTGCTTAGTACTGGTAACTAGTGATGAGCGGGCACTACCATGCTCGGGTGCTCAGTACTGGTAACTAGTGATGAGCGGGCACTACCATGCTCGGGTGCTCAGTACTGGTAACTAGTGATGAGCGGGCACTACCATGCTCAGGTGCTCTGTACTGGTAACTAGTGATGAGCGGGCACTACCATGCTCAGGTGCTCTGTACTGGTAACTAGTGATGAGCGGGCACTACCATGCTCAGGTGATCAGCACTTGTAACTAGTGATGAGCGGGCACTACCATGCTCGGGTGCTCAGTACTGGTAACTCGTGATGAGCGGGCACTACCATGCTCGGGTGCTCAGTACTGGTAACTAGGGATGAGCGAGCACTACCATGCTCAGGTGCTCAGTACTGGTAACTAGTGATGAGTGGGCACTACCATGCTCGGGTGCTCAGTACTGGTAACTAGTGATGAGCGGGCACTACCATGCTCGGGTGCTCAGTACTGGTAACTAGTAATGAGCGGGCACTACCATGCTCAGGTGCTCAGTACTGGTAACTAGAGATGAGCGGGCACTACCATGCTCAGGTGCTCAGTACTGGTAACTCGTGATGAGTGAGCACTACCATGCTCGGTGCTCAGTACTGGTAACTAGTGATGAGCGGGCACTACCATGCTCGGGTGCTCTGTACTGGTAACTAGTGATGAGCGGGCACTACCATGCTCAGGTGCTCAGTACTGGTAACTAGTGATGAGCGGACACTACCATGCTCAGGTGCTCTGTACTGGTAACTAGTGATGAGCGGGCACTACCATGCTCGGGTGCTCAGTACTGGTAACTAGTGATGAGCGGGCTCTACCATGCTCGGGTGCTCAGTACTGGTAACTAGTGATGTGCGGGCACTACCATGCTCAGGTGCTCAGTACTGGTAACTAGTGATGAGCGGGCACTACCATGCTCAGGTGCTCAGTACTGGTAAATCGTGATGAGAGGGCACTACCATGCTCGGGTGCTCAGTACTGGTAACTCGTGATGAGCGGGCACTACCATGCTCGGGTGCTCAGTACTGGTAATTAGTGATGAGCGGGCACTACCATGCTCGGGTGCTCTGTACTGGTAACTAGTGATGAGCGGGCACTACCATGCTCGGGTGCTCAGTACTGGTAACTCGTGATGAGCGGGCACTACCATGCTCGGGTGCTCAGTACTGGTAACTAGTGATGAGCGAGCACTACCATGCTCGGGTGCTCAGTACTGGTAACTAGTGATGAGCGAGCACTACCATGCTCGGGTGCTCAGTACTGGTAACTAGTGATGAGCGGGCACTATCATGCTCGGGTGCTCAGTACTGGTAACTAGTGATGAGCGGGCACTACCATGCTCGGGTGCTCTGTACTGGTAACTAGGGATGAGCGGGCACTACCATGCTCAGGTGCTCAGTACTGGTAACTAGTGATGAGCGGGCACTACCATGCTCGGTGCTCAGTACTGGTAACTAGTGATGAGCGGGCACTACCATGCTCGGGTGCTCTGTACTGGTAACTAGTGATGAGCGGGCACTACCATGCTCAGGTGCTCAGTACTGGTAACTAGTGATGAGCGGGCACTACCATGCTCGGGTGCTCAGTACTGGTAACTAGTGATGAGCGGGCACTACCATGCTCGGGTGCTCAGTACTGGTAACTAGTGATGAGCGGGCACTACCATGCTCAGGTGCTCAGTACTGGTAACTAGTGATGAGCGGGCACTACCATGCTCAGGTGCTCAGTACTGGTAACTAGTGATGAGCGGGGTACTACCATGCTCGGGTGCTCAGTACTGGTAACTCGTGATGAGCGGGCACTACCATGCTCGGGTGCTCAGTACTGGTAACTAGTGATGAGCGGGCACTACCATGCTCGGGTGCTCAGTACTGGTAACTAGTGATGAGCGGGCACTACCATGCTCAGGTGCTCAGTACTGGTAACTAGTGATGAGCGGGGTACTACCATGCTCGGGTGCTCAGTACTGGTAACTCGTGATGAGCGGGCACTATCATGCTCGGGTGCTCAGTACAGGTAACTAGGGATGAGCGAGCAGTACCATGCTCGGGTGCTCAGTACTGGTAACTAGTGATGATCGGGCACTACCATGCTCAGGTGCTCAGTACTGGTAACTAGTGATGAGCGGGCACTACCATGCTCGGGTGCTCAGTACTGGTAACTAGTGATGAGCGGGCACTACCATGCTCGGGTGCTCAGTACTGGTAACTAGGGATGAGCGAGCACTACCATGCTCGGTGCTCAGTACTTGTAACTAGTGATGAGCGGGCACTACCATGCTCAGGTGCTCAGTACTGGTAACTAGTGATGAGCGGGCACTACCATGCTCGGGTGCTCAGTACTGGTAACTAGTGAAGAGCGGGCACTACCATGCTCAGGTGCTCAGTACTGGTAACTAGTGATGAGCGGGGCACTACCATGCTCGGGTGCTCAGTACTGGTAACTCGTGATGAGCGGGCACTACCATGCTCGGGTGCTCAGTACTGGTAATTAGTGATGAGCGGGCACTACCATGCTCAGGTGCTCTGTACTGGTAACTAGTGATGAGCGGGCACTACCATGCTCGGGTGCTCAGTACTGGTAACTAGGGATGAGCGAGCACTACCATGCTCGGGTGCTCAGTACTGGTAACTCGTGATGAGCGGGCACTACCATGCTCGGGTGCTCAGTACTGGTAACTAGGGATGAGCGAGCACTACCATGCTCGGGAGCTCAGTACTGGTAACTAGTGATGAGCGGGCACTACCATGCTCGGGTGCTCAGTACTGGTAACTAGTGATGAGCGGGCACTGCCATGCTCGGGTGCCCTGTACTGGTAACTAGGGATGAGCGGGCACTACCATGCTCAGGTGCTTAGTACTGGTAACTAGTGATGAGCGGGCACTACCATGCTCAGGTGCTCTGTACTGGTAACTAGTGATGAGCGGACACTACCATGCTCGGGTGCTCAGTACTGCTAACTAGTGATGAGCGGACACTACCATGCTCGGGTGCTCAGTACTGGTAACTAGTGATGAGCGGGCACTACCATGCTCGGGTGCTCAGTACTGGTAACTAGTGATGAGCGGGCACTGCCATGCTCGGGTGCTCAGTACTGGTAACTAGTGATGAGCGGGCACTACCATGCTCAGTACTGGTAACTAGTGATGAGCGGGCACTACCATGCTCAGGTGCTCAGTACTGGTAACTAGTGATGAGCGGGCACTACCATGCTCGGGTGCTCAGTACTGGTAACTAGTGATGAGCGGGCACTACCATGCTCAGGTGCTCAGTACTGGTAACTAGTGATGAGCGGGCACTACCATGCTCGGGTGCTCAGTACTGGTAACTAGTGATGAGTGGGCACTACCATGCTCGGGTGCTCAGTACTCGTAACTAGTGATGAGCGGGCACTACCATGCTCAGGGGCTCAGTACTGGTAACTAGTGATGAGCGGGCACTACCATGCTCGGGTGCTCAGTACTGGTAACTAGTGATGAGCGGGCACTACCATGCTCGGGTGCTCAGTACTGGTAACTAGTGATGAGCGGGCACTACCATGCTCGGGTGCTCAGTACTGGTAACTAGTGATGAGCAGGCACTACCATGCTCGGGTGCTCAGTACTGGTAACTAGTGATGAGCAGGCACTACCATGCTCAGGTGCTCAGTACTGGTAACTAGTGATGAGCGGGTACTACCATGCTCAGGTGCCCTGTACTGGTAACTAGTGATGAGCGGGCACTACCATGCTCAGGTGCTCAGTACTGGTAACTAGTGATGAACGGGCACTACCATGCTTGGGTGCTCAGTACTGGTAACTAGTGATGAGCAGGCACTACCATGCTCAGGTGCTCAGTACTGGTAACTAGTGATGAGCGGGCACTGCCATGCTTGGGTGCTCAGTACTGGTAACTAGTGATGAGCGGGCACTGCCATGCTCGGGTGCTCAGTTCTGGTAACTAGTGATGAGTGGGCACTACCATGCTCGGGTGCTCAGTACTGGTAACTAGTGATGATCGGGCACTACCATGCTCGGGTGCTCAGTACTGGTAACTAGTGATGAGCGGGCACTACCATGCTCGGGTGCTCAGTACTGGTAACTAGTGATGAGCGGGCACTGCCATGCTCGGGTGCTCAGTACTGGTAACTAGGGATGAGCGGGCACTACCATGCTCGGGTGCTCAGTACTGGTAACTAGTGATGAGTGGGCACTACCATGCTCGGGTGCTCAGTACTGGTAACTCGTGATGAGCGGGCACTACCATGCTCGAGTGCTCAGTACTGGTAACTAGTGATGAGCGGGCACTACCATGCTCGGGTGCTCAGTACTGGTAACTCGTGATGAGCGGGCACTACCATGCTCGGGTGCTCAGTACTGGTAACTCGTGATGAGCGAGCACTACCATGCTCGGGTGCTCAGTACTGGTAACTAGGGATGAGCGAGCACTACCATGCTCGGGTGCTCAGTACTGGTAACTAGGGATGAGCGGGCACTACCATGCTCGGGTGCTCAGTACTGGTAACTAGTGATGAGCGGGCACTACCATGCTCAGGTGCTTAGTACTGGTAACTAGTGATGAGCGGGCACTACCATGCTCGGGTGCTCAGTACTGGTAACTAGTGATGAGCGGGCACTACCATGCTCAGGTGCTCAGTATTGGTAACTAGTGATGAGTGGACACTACCATGCTCAGGTGCTCAGTACTGGTAACTCGTGATGAGTGGGCACTACCATGCTCGGGTGCTCAGTACTGGTAACTAGGGATGAGCGGGCACTACCATGCTCGGGTGCTCAGTATTGGTAACTAGTGATGAGCGGGCACTACCATGCTTAGGTGCTCAGTACTGGTAACAAGTCATAAGCGGGCACTACCATGCTCGGGTGCTCAGTACTGGTAACTAGGGATGAGCGGGCACTACCATGCTCGGGTGCTCAGTACTGGTAACTAGTGATGAGCGAGCACTACCATGCTCGGGTGCTCTGTACTGGTAACTAGTGATGAGCGGGCACTACCATGCTCGGGTGCTCAGTACTGGTAACTAGTGATCAGCGGGCACTACCATGCTCGGGTGCTCAGTACTGGTAACTAGGGATGAGCGGGCACTACCATGCTCAGGTGCTCAGTACTGGTAACTCGTGATGAGTGGGCACTACCATGCTCAGGTGCTCAGTACTGGTAACTAGTGATGAGCGAGCACTACCATGCTCGGGTGCTCTGTACTGGTAACTAGTGATGAGCGGGCACTACCATGCTCGGGTGCTCAGTACTGGTAACTAGTGATGAGCGGGCACTACCATGCTCGGGTGCTCAATACTGGTACCTAGTGATGAGCGGGCACTACCATGCTCAGGTGCTTAGTACTGGTAATTAGTGATGAGCGGGCACTACCATGCTCAGGTGCTCACTACTGGCAACTAGTGATGAGCGGGCACTACCATGCTCGGGTGCTCAGCACTGGTAACTAGTGATGAGCGGGCACTACCATGCTCGGGTGCTCAGTACTGGTAACTAGTGATGAGCGGGCACTACCATGCTCAGGTGCTCAGTACTGGTAACTAGTGATGAGCGAGCACTACCATGCTCGGGTGCTCAGTACTGGTAACTAGTGATGAGCGGGCACTACCATGCTCAGGTGCTCAGTACTGGTAACTAGTGATGAGCGGGCACTACCATGCTCGGGTGCTCTGTACTGGTAACTAGTGATGAGCGGGCACTACCATGCTCGGGTGCTCAGTACTGGTAACTAGTGATGAGCGGTCACTACCATGCTCGGGTGCTCGGTACTGGTAACTAGGGATGAGCGGGCACTACCATGCTCGGGTGCTCAGTACTGGTAACTAGTGATGAGCGGGCACTACCATGCTCAGGTGCTCAGTACTGGTAACTAGTGATGAGTGGGCACTACCATGCTCAGGTACTCAGTACTGGTAACTCGTGATGAGTGGGCACTACCATGCTCAGGTGCTCAGTACTGGTAATTAGTGATGAGTGGGCACTACCATGCTCAGGTACTCAGTACTGGTAACTCGTGATGAGTGGGCACTACCATGCTCGGGTGCTCAGTACTGGTAACTTGTGATGAGTGGGCACTACCATGCTCGGGTGCTCAGTACTGGTAACTAGTGATGAGCGGGCACTACCATGCTCGGGTTCTCTGTACTGGTAACTAGTGATGAGTGGGCACTACCATGCTCGGGTGCTCAGTACTGGTAACTAGTGATGAGCGGGCACTACCATGCTCGGGTGCTCAGTACTGGTAACTAGTGATGAGCGGGCACTACCATGCTCGGGTGCTCAGTACTGGTAACTAGTGATGAGCGGGCACTAGCATGCTCGGGTGCTCAGTACTGGTAACTAGTGATGAGTGGGCACTACCATGCTCGGGTGCTCAGTACTGGTAACTAGTGATGAGTGGGCACTACCATGCTCGGATGCTCAGTACTGGTAACTAGTGATGAGCGGGCACTACCATGCTCGGGTGCTCAGTACTGGTAACTAGTGATGAGCGGGCACTACCATGCTCGGGTGCTCAGTACTGGTAACTAGTGATGAGCGGGCACTACCATGCTCAGGTGCTCAGTACTGGTAACTAGTGATAAGCGGGCACTACCATGCTCAGGTGCTCTGTACTGGTAACTAGTGAGGAACGGGCACTACCATGCCCGGGTGCTCAGTACTGGTAACTAGTGATGAGCGGGCACTACCATGCTCAGGTGCTCAGTATTGGTAACTAGTGATGAGCGGGCACTACCATGCTCAGGTGCTCAGTACTGGTAACTAGTGATGAGCGAGGCACTACCATGCTCAGGTGCTCAGTACTGGTAACTAGTGATGAGCGGGCACTACCATGCTCAGGTGCTCAGTACTGGTAACTAGTGATGAGCGGGCACTACCATGCTCGGGTGCTCAGTACTGGTAACTAGTGATGAGCGGGCACTACCATGCTCAGGTGCTCAGTACTGGTAACTAGTGATGAGCGGGCACTACCATGCTCGGGTGCTCAGTACTGGTAACTAGTGATGAGCGGGCACTACCATGCTCAGGTGCTCAGTACTGGTAACTAGTGATAAGCGGGCACTACCATGCTCAGGTGCTCTGTACTGGTAACTAGTGATGAACGGGCACTACCATGCTCGGGTGCTCAGTACTGGTAACTAGTGATGAGCGGGCACTACCATGCTCGGGTGCTCAGTACTGGTAACTAGTGATGAGCGGGCACTACCATGCTCGGGTGCTCAGTACTGGTAACTAGTGATGAGCGGGCACTACCATGCTCAGGTGCTCAGTACTGGTAACTAGTGATGAGCGGGCACTACCATGCTCGGGTGCTCAGTACTGGTAACTAGTGATGAGCGGGCACTACCATGCTCAGGTGCTCAGTACTGGTAACTAGTGATAAGCGGGCACTACCATGCTCAGGTGCTCTGTACTGGTAACTAGTGATGAACGGGCACTACCATGCTCGGGTGCTCAGTACTGGTAACTAGTGATGAGCGGGCACTACCATGCTCGGGTGCTCAGTACTGGTAACTAGTGATGAGCGGGCACTACCATGCTCGGGTGCTCAGTACTGGTAACTAGTGATGAGCGGGCACTACCATGCTCGGGTGCTCAGTACTGGTAACTAGTGATGAGCGGGCACTACCATGCTCGGGTGCTCAGTACTGGTAACTAGGGATGAGCGGGCACTACCATGCTCGGGTGCTCAGTACTGGTAACTAGTGATGAGCGGGCACTACCATGCTCGGGTGCTCAGTACTGGTAATTAGTGATGAGCGGGCACTACCATGCTCGGGTGCTCAGTACTGGTAACTAGTGATGAGTGGGCACTACCATGCTCGGGTGCTCAGTACTGGTAACTAGTGATGAGCGGGCACTACCATGCTCGGGTGCTCAGTACTGGTAACTAGTGATGAGCGGGCACTACCATGCTCGGGTGCTCAGTACTGGTAACTAGTGATGAGCGGGCACTACCATGCTCGGGTGCTCAGTACTGGTAACTAGTGATGAGCGGGCACTACCATGCTCGGGTGCTCAGTACTGGTAACTAGTGATGAGCGGGCACTACCATGCTCAGGTGCTCAGTACTGGTAACTAGTGATAAGCGGGCACTACCATGCTCAGGTGCTCTGTACTGGTAACTAGTGAGGAACGGGCACTACCATGCCCGGGTGCTCAGTACTGGTAACTAGTGATGAGCGGGCACTACCATGCTCAGGTGCTCAGTATTGGTAACTAGTGATGAGCGTGCACTACCATGCTCAGGTGCTCAGTACTGGTAACTAGTGATGAGCGGGCACTACCATGCTCGGGTGCTTAGTACTGGTAACTAGTGATGAGCGGGCACTACCATGCTCGGGTGCTCAGTACTGGTAACTAGTGATGAGCGGGCACTACCATGCTCGGGTGCTCAGTACTGGTAACTAGTGATGAGCGGGCACTACCATGCTCAGGTGCTCTGTACTGGTAACTAGTGATGAGCGGGCACTACCATGCTCAGGTGCTCTGTACTGGTAACTAGTGATGAGCGGGCACTACCATGCTCAGGTGATCAGCACTTGTAACTAGTGATGAGCGGGCAATACCATGCTCGGGTGCTCAGTACTGGTAACTCGTGATGAGCGGGCACTACCATGCTCGGGTGCTCAGTACTGGTAACTAGGGATGAGCGAGCACTACCATGCTCAGGTGCTCAGTACTGGTAACTAGTGATGAGTGGGCACTACCATGCTCGGGTGCTCAGTACTGGTAACTAGAGATGAGCGGGCACTACCATGCTCAGGTGCTCAGTACTGGTAACTCGTGATGAGTGAGCACTACCATGCTCGGTGCTCAGTACTGGTAACTAGTGATGAGCGGGCACTACCATGCTCGGGTGCTCTGTACTGGTAACTAGTGATGAGCGGGCACTACCATGCTCAGGTGCTCAGTACTGGTAACTAGTGATGAGCGGACACTACCATGCTCAGGTGCTCTGTACTGGTAACTAGTGATGAGCGGGCACTACCATGCTCGGGTGCTCAGTACTGGTAACTAGTGATGAGCGGGCTCTACCATGCTCGGGTGCTCAGTACTGGTAACTAATGATGTGCGGGCACTACCATGCTCAGGTGCTCAGTACTGGTAACTAGTGATGAGCGGGCACTACCATGCTCAGGTGCTCAGTACTGGTAAATCGTGATGAGAGGGCACTACCATGCTCGGGTGCTCAGTACTGGTAACTCGTGATGAGCGGGCACTACCATGCTCGGGTGCTCAGTACTGGTAATTAGTGATGAGCGGGCACTACCATGCTCGGGTGCTCTGTACTGGTAACTAGTGATGAGCGGGCACTACCATGCTCGGGTGCTCAGTACTGGTAACTCGTGATGAGCGGGCACTACCATGCTCGGGTGCTCAGTACTGGTAACTAGTGATGAGCGAGCACTACCATGCTCGGGTGCTCAGTACTGGTAACTAGTGATGAGCGAGCACTACCATGCTCGGGTGCTCAGTACTGGTAACTAGTGATGAGCGGGCACTATCATGCTCGGGTGCTCAGTACTGGTAACTAGTGATGAGCGGGCACTACCATGCTCGGGTGCTCTGTACTGGTAACTAGGGATGAGCGGGCACTACCATGCTCAGGTGCTCAGTACTGGTAACTAGTGATGAGCGGGCACTACCATGCTCGGTGCTCAGTACTGGTAACTAGTGATGAGCGGGCACTACCATGCTCGGGTGCTCTGTACTGGTAACTAGTGATGAGCGGGCACTACCATGCTCGGGTGCTCAGTACTGGTAACTAGTGATGAGCGGGCACTACCATGCTCAGGTGCTCAGTACTGGTAACTAGTGATGAGCGGGCACTACCATGCTCAGGTGCTCAGTACTGGTAACTAGTGATGAGCGGGGTACTACCATGCTCGGGTGCTCAGTACTGGTAACTCGTGATGAGCGGGCACTACCATGCTCGGGTGCTCAGTACTGGTAACTAGTGATGAGCGGGCACTACCATGCTCGGGTGCTCAGTACTGGTAACTAGTGATGAGCGGGCACTACCATGCTCGGGTGCTCAGTACTGGTAACTAGTGATGAGCGGGCACTACCATGCTCAGGTGCTCAGTACTGGTAACTAGTGATGA
The DNA here is from genome assembly GCF_048569485.1 of Anomaloglossus baeobatrachus. NCBI lineage: Eukaryota > Metazoa > Chordata > Amphibia > Anura > Aromobatidae > Anomaloglossus > Anomaloglossus baeobatrachus. The sequence goes on along the minus strand of NW_027442955.1, from coordinate 266,351 downwards.
GCGGGGTACTACCATGCTCGGGTGCTCAGTACAGGTAACTCGTGATGAGCGGGCACTATCATGCTCGGGTGCTCAGTACAGGTAACTAGGGATGAGCGAGCAGTACCATGCTCGGGTGCTCAGTACTGGTAACTAGTGATGAGCGGGCACTACCATGCTCAGGTGCTCAGTACTGGTAACTAGTGATGAGCGGGCACTACCATGCTCGGGTGCTCAGTACTGGTAACTAGTGATGAGCGGGCACTACCATGCTCGGATGCTCAGTACTGGTAACTAGGGATGAGCGGGCACTACCATGCTCAGGTGCTCAGTACTGGTAACTAGTGATGAGCGGGCACTACCATGCTCGGGTGCTCAGTACTGGTAACTAGGGATGAGCGAGCACTACCATGCTCGGGTGCTCAGTACTGGTAACTAGTGATGAGCGGGCACTACAATGCTCGGATGCTCAGTACTGGTAACTAGGGATGAGCGGGCACTACCATGCTCAGGTGTTCAGTACTGGTAACTAGTGATGAGCGGGCACTACCATCCTCGGGTGCTCAGTACTGGTAACTAGGGATGAGCGAGCACTACCATGCTCGGGTGCTCAGTACTGGTAACTAGTGATGAGCGGGCACTACCATGCTCAGGTGCTCAGTACTGGTAACTAGTGATGAGCGGGCACTACCATGCTCCGTGCTCAGTACTGGTAACTAGTGATGAGCGGGCACTACCATGCTCAGGTGCTCAGTACTGGTAACTAGTGATGAGCGGGCACTACCATGCTCGGGTGCTCAGTACTGGTAACTAGTGATGAGCGGGCACTACCATGCTCAGGTGCTCAGTACTGGTAACTAGTGATGAGCGGGGCACTACCATGCTCGGGTGCTCAGTACTGGTAACTCGTGATGAGCGGGCACTACCATGCTCGGGTGCTCAGTACTGGTAATTAGTGATGAGCGGGCACTACCATGCTCAGGTGCTCTGTACTGGTAACTAGTGATGAGCGGGCACTACCATGCTCGGGTGCTCAGTACTGGTAACTAGGGATGAGCGAGCACTACCATGCTCGGGTGCTCAGTACTGGTAACTCGTGATGAGCGGGCACTACCATGCTCGGGTGCTCAGTACTGGTAACTAGGGATGAGCGAGCACCACCATGCTCGGGAGCTCAGTACTGGTAACTAGTGATGAGCGGGCACTACCATGCTCGGGTGCTCAGTACTGGTAACTAGTGATGAGCGGGCACTGCCATGCTCGGGTGCTCTGTACTGGTAACTAGGGATGAGCGGGCACTACCATGCTCAGGTGCTTAGTACTGGTAACTAGTGATGAGCGGGCACTACCATGCTCAGGTGCTCTGTACTGGTAACAAGTGATGAGCGGACACTACCATGCTCGGGTGCTCAGTACTGGTAACTAGTGATGAGCGGACACTACCATGCTCGGGTGCTCAGTACTGGTAACTAGTGATGAGCGGGCACTACCATGCTCGGGTGCTCAGTACTGGTAACTAGTGATGAGTGGGCACTACCATGCTCGGGTGCTCAGTACTGGTAACTAGTGATGAGCGGGCACTGCCATGCTCGGGTGCTCAGTACTGGTAACTAGTGATGAGCGGGCACTACCATGCTCAGTACTGGTAACTAGTGATGAGCGGGCACTACCATGCTCTGGTGCTCAGTACTGGTAACTAGTGATGAGTGGGCACTACCATGCTCGGGTGCTCAGTACTCGTAACTAGTGATGAGCGGGCACTACCATGCTCAGTGGCTCAGTACTGGTAACTAGTGATGAGCGGGCACTACCATGCTCGGGTGCTCAGTACTGGTAACTAGTGATGAGCGGGCACTACCATGCTCGGGTGCTCAGTACTGGTAACTAGTGATGAGCGGGCACTACCATGCTCGGGTGCTCAGTACTGGTAACTAGTGATGAGCGGGTACTACCATGCTCAGGTGCCCTGTACTGGTAACTAGTGATGAGCGGGCACTACCATGCTCAGGTGCTCAGTACTGGTAACTAGTGATGAACGGGCACTACCATGCTTGGGTGCTCAGTACTGGTAACTAGTGATGAGCAGGCACTACCATGCTCAGGTGCTCAGTACTGGTAACTAGTGATGAGCGGGCACTACCATGCTCGGGTGCTCAGTACTGGTAACTAGTGATGAGCGGGCACTGCCATGCTCGGGTGCTCTGTACTGGTAACTAGGGATGAGCGGGCACTACCATGCTCAGGTGCTTAGTACTGGTAACTAGTGATGAGCGGGCACTACCATGCTCAGGTGCTCTGTACTGGTAACTAGTGATGAGCGGACACTACCATGCTCGGGTGCTCAGTACTGGTAACTAGTGATGAGCGGACACTACCATGCTCGGGTGCTCAGTACTGGTAACTAGTGATGAGCGGGCACTACCATGCTCGGGTGCTCAGTACTGGTAACTAGTGATGAGTGGGCACTACCATGCTCGGGTGCTCAGTACTGGTAACTAGTGATGAGCGGGCACTGCCATGCTCGGGTGCTCAGTACTGGTAACTAGTGATGAGCGGGCACTACCATGCTCAGTACTGGTAACTAGTGATGAGCGGGCACTACCATGCTCGGGTGCTCAGTACTGGTAACTAGTGATGAGTGGGCACTACCATGCTCGGGTGCTCAGTACTCGTAACTAGTGATGAGCGGGCACTACCATGCTCAGTGGCTCAGTACTGGTAACTAGTGATGAGCGGGCACTACCATGCTCGGGTGCTCAGTACTGGTAACTAGTGATGAGCGGGCACTACCATGCTCGGGTGCTCAGTACTGGTAACTAGTGATGAGCGGGCACTACCATGCTCGGGTGCTCAGTACTGGTAACTAGTGATGAGCGGGTACTACCATGCTCAGGTGCCCTGTACTGGTAACTAGTGATGAGCGGGCACTACCATGCTCAGGTGCTCAGTACTGGTAACTAGTGATGAACGGGCACTACCATGCTTGGGTGCTCAGTACTGGTAACTAGTGATGAGCAGGCACTACCATGCTCAGGTGCTCAGTACTGGTAACTAGTGATGAGCGGGCACTGCCATGCTCGGGTGCTCAGTACTGGTAACTAGTGATGAGCGGGCACTACCATGCTCGGGTGCTCAGTACTGGTAACTAGTGATGAGTGGACACTACCATGCTCGGGTGCTCAGTACTGGTAACTAGTGATGAGCGGGCACTGCCATGCTCGGGTGCTCAGTACTGGTAACTAGTGATGAGTGGGCACTACCATGCTCGGGTGCTCAGTACTGGTAACTAGTGATGATCGGGCACTACCATGCTCGGGTGCTCAGTACTGGTAACTAGTGATGAGCGGGCACTACCATGCTCGGGTGCTCAGTACTGGTAACTAGTGATGAGCGGGCACTACCATGCTCGGGTGCTCAGTACTGGTAACTAGTGATGAGCGGGTACTACCATGCTCAGGTGCCCTGTACTGGTAACTAGTGATGAGCGGGCACTACCATGCTCAGGTGCTCAGTACTGGTAACTAGTGATGAACGGGCACTACCATGCTTGGGTGCTCAGTACTGGTAACTAGTGATGAGCAGGCACTACCATGCTCAGGTGCTCAGTACTGGTAACTAGTGATGAGCGGGCACTGCCATGCTCGGGTGCTCAGTACTGGTAACTAGTGATGAGCGGGCACTACCATGCTCGGGTGCTCAGTACTGGTAACTAGTGATGAGTGGACACTACCATGCTCGGGTGCTCAGTACTGGTAACTAGTGATGAGCGGGCACTGCCATGCTCGGGTGCTCAGTACTGGTAACTAGTGATGAGTGGGCACTACCATGCTCGGGTGCTCAGTACTGGTAACTAGTGATGATCGGGCACTACCATGCTCGGGTGCTCAGTACTGGTAACTAGTGATGAGCGGGCACTACCATGCTCGGGTGCTCAGTACTGGTAACCTGTGATGAGCGGGCACTGCCATGCTCGGGTGCTCAGTACTGGTAACTAGGGATGAGCGGGCACTACCATGCTCGGGTGCTCAGTACTGGTAACTAGTGATGAGTGGGCACTACCATGCTCGGGTGCTCAGTACTGGTAACTCGTGATGAGCGGGCACTACCATGCTCGAGTGCTCAGTACTGGTAACTAGTGATGAGCGGGCACTACCATGCTCGGGTGCTCAGTACTGGTAACTCGTGATGAGCGGGCACTACCATGCTCGGGTGCTCAGTACTGGTAACTCGTGATGAGCGAGCACTACCATGCTCGGGTGCTCAGTACTGGTAACTAGGGATGAGCGAGCACTACCATGCTCGGGTGCTCAGTACTGGTAACTAGGGATGAGCGGGCACTACCATGCTCGGGTGCTCAGTACTGGTAACTAGTGATGAGCGGGCACTACCATGCTCAGGTGCTTAGTACTGGTAACTAGTGATGAGCGGGCACTACCATGCTCGGGTGCTCAGTACTGGTAACTAGTGATGAGCGGGCACTACCATGCTCAGGTGCTCAGTATTGGTAACTAGTGATGAGTGGACACTACCATGCTCAGGTGCTCAGTACTGGTAACTCGTGATGAGCGGGCACTACCATTCTCGGGTGCTCAGTACTGGTAACTAGGGATGAGCGGGCACTACCATGCTCGGGTGCTCAGTACTGGTAACTAGTGATGAGCGGGCACTACCAGGGCACTACCATGCTTAGGTGCTCAGTACTGGTAACTAGTGATAAGCGGGCACTACCATGCTCGGGTGCTCAGTACTGGTAACTAGGGATGAGCGGGCACTACCATGCTCGGGTGCTCAGTACTGGTAACTAGTGATGAGCGAGCACTACCATGCTCGGGTGCTCTGTACTGGTAACTAGTGATGAGCGGGCACTACCATGCTCGGGTGCTCAGTACTGGTAACTAGTGATCAGCGGGCACTACCATGCTCGGGTGCTCAGTACTGGTAACTAGGGATGAGCGGGCACTACCATGCTCAGGTGCTCAGTACTGGTAACTCGTGATGAGTGGGCACTACCATGCTCAGGTGCTCAGTACTGGTAACTAGTGATGAGCGAGCACTACCATGCTCGGGTGCTCTGTACTGGTAACTAGTGATGAGCGGGCACTACCATGCTCGGGTGCTCAGTACTGGTAACTAGTGATGAGCGGGCACTACCATGCTCGGGTGCTCAATACTGGTAACTAGTGATGAGCGGGCACTACCATGCTCAGGTGCTTAGTACTGGTAATTAGTGATGAGCGGGCACTACCATGCTCAGGTGCTCACTACTGGCAACTAGTGATGAGCGGGCACTACCATGCTCGGGTGCTCAGCACTGGTAACTAGTGATGAGCGGGCACTACCATGCTCGGGTGCTCAGTACTGGTAACTAGTGATGAGCGGGCACTACCATGCTCAGGTGCTCAGTACTGGTAACTAGTGATGAGCGAGCACTACCATGCTCGGGTGCTCAGTACTGGTAACTAGTGATGAGCGGGCACTACCATGCTCAGGTGCTCAGTACTGGTAACTAGTGATGAGCGGGCACTACCATGCTCGGGTGCTCTGTACTGGTAACTAGTGATGAGCGGGCACTACCATGCTCGGGTGCTCAGTACTGGTAACTAGTGATGAGCGGGCACTACCGTGCTCGGGTGCTCAGTACTGGTAACTAGGGATGAGCGGGCACTACCATGCTCGGGTGCTCAGTATTGGTAACTAGTGATGAGCGGGCACTACCATGCTCAGGTGCTCAGTATTGGTAACTAGTGATGAGTGGGCACTACCATGCTCAGGTACTCAGTACTGGTAACTCGTGATGAGTGGGCACTACCATGCTCAGGTGCTCAGTACTGGTAATTAGTGATGAGTGGGCACTACCATGCTCAGGTACTCAGTACTGGTAACTCGTGATGAGTGGGCACTACCATGCTCGGGTGCTCAGTACTGGTAACTCGTGATGAGTGGGCACTACCATGCTCGGGTGCTCAGTACTGGTAACTAGTGATGATCGGGCACTACCATGCTCGGGTTCTCTGTACTGGTAACTAGTGATGAGTGGGCACTACCATGCTCGGGTGCTCAGTACTGGTAACTAGTGATGAGCGGGCACTACCATGCTCAGGTGCTCAGTACTGGTAACTAGTGATGAGCGAGGCACTACCATGCTCAGGTGCTCAGTACTGGTAACTAGTGATGAGCGGGCACTACCATGCTCAGGTGCTCAGTACTGGTAACTAGTGATGAGCGGGCACTACCATGCTCGGGTGCTCAGTACTGGTAACTAGTGATGAGCGGGCACTACCATGCTCAGGTGCTCAGTACTGGTAACTAGTGATGAGTGGGCACTACCATGCTCAGGTGCTCAGTACTGGTAACTAGTGATGAGCGGGCACTACCATGCTCGGGTGCTCAGTACTGGTAACTAGTGATGAGCGGGCACTACCATGCTCAGGTGCTCAGTACTGGTAACTAGTGATGAGTGGGCACTACCATGCTCAGGTGCTCTGTACTGGTAACTAGTGATGAGCGGGCACTACCATGCTCAGGAGCTCAGTACTGGTAACTAGTGATGAGCGGGCACTACCATGCTCGGGTTCTCTGTACTGGTAACTAGTGATGAGCGGGCACTACCATGCTCAGGAGCTCAGTACTGGTAACTAGTGATGAGCGGGCACTACCATGCTCGGGTGCTCAGTACTGGTAACTAGTGATGAGTGGGCACTACCATGCTCGGGTGCTCAGTACTGGTAACTAGTGATGAGCGGGCACTACCATGCTCGGGTGCTCAGTACTGGTAACTAGTGATGAGTGGGCACTACCATGCTCGAGTGCTCAGTACTGGTAACTAGTGATGAGCGGGCACTACCATGCTCGGGTGCTCTGTACTGGTAACTAGTGATGAGCGAGCACTACCATGCTCGGGTGCTCAGTACTGGTAACTAGTGATGAGCGGGCACTACCATGCTCGGGTGCTCAGTACTGGTAACTCGTGATGAGCGGGCACTACCATGCTCGGGTGCTCAGTACTGGTAACTAGTGATGAGCAGGCACTACCATGCTCAGGTGCTCAGTACTGGTAACTAGTGATCAGCGGGCACTACCATGCTCGGGTGCTCAGTACTGGTAACTAGTGATCAGCGGGCACTACCATGCTCAGGTGCTCAGTACTGGTAACTAGGGATGAGCGACCACTACCATGCTCGGGTGCTCAGTACTGGTAACTCGTGATGAGCGGGCACTACCATGCTCAGGTGCTCTGTACTGGTAACTAGTGATGAGCGGGCACTACCATGCTCGGGTGCTCAGTACTAGTAACTAGTGATGAGCGGGCACTACCATGCTCGGGTGCTCAGTACTCCTAACTAGTGATGAGCGGGCACTACCATGCTCAGGTGCTTAGTACTGGTAATTAGTGATGAGCGGGCACTACCATGCTCAGGTGCTCAGTACTGGTAACTAGTGATGAGCGGGCACTACCATGCTCGGGTGCTCAGTACTGGGAACTAGTGATGAGCGGGCACTACCATGCTCAGGTGCTCAGTACTGGTAACTAGTGATGAGCGGGCACTACTATGCTCGGGAGCTCAGTACTGGTAACTAGTGATGAGCGGGCACTACCATGCTCGGGAGCTCAGTACTGGTAACTAGTGATGAGTGGGCACTACAATGCTCGGGAGCTCAGTACTGGTAACTAGTGATGAGCGGGCACTACCATGCTCAGGTGCTCAGTACTAGTAACTAGTGATGAGCGGGCACTACCATGCTCAGGTGCTCAGTACTGGTAACTAGTGATGAGTGGGCACTACCATGCTCGGGTGCTCAGTACTGGTAGCTAGTGATGAGCGGGCACTACCATGCTCGGGTGCTCTGTACTGGTAACTAGTGATGAGCGGGCACTACCATGCTCGGGTGCTCAGTACTGGTAACTAATGATGAGTGGGCACTACCATGCTCGGGTGCTCAGTACTGGTAACTAGTGATGAGCGGGCACTACCATGCTCGGGTGCTCTGTACTGGTAACTAGTGATGAGCGGGCACTACCATGCTCGGGTGCTCAGTACTGGTAACTAGTGATGAGCGAGCACTACCATGCTCAGGTGCTCAGTACTGGTAACTAGGGATGAGCGGGCACTACCATGCTCGGGTGCCCAGTACTGGTAACTAGTGATGAGCGGGCACTACCATGCTCGGGTGCTCAGTACTGGTAAATAGTGATGAGCGGGCACTACCATGCTCGGGTGCTCAGTACTGGTAACTAGTGATGAGCGGGCACTACCATGCTCGGGTGCTCAGTACTGGTAACTAGTAATGAGAGGGCACTACCATGCTCGGGTGCTCAGTACTGCTAACTAGTGATGAGCGGGCACTACCATGCTCGGGTGCCCAGTACTGGTAACTAGTGATGAGCGGGCACTACCATGCTCGGGTGCTCAGTACTGGTAACTCGTGATGAGCGGGCACTACCATGCTCGGGTGCTCAGTACTGGTAATTAGTGATGAGCGGGCACTACCATGCTCGGGTGCTCGGTACTGGTAACTAGTGATGAGCGGGCACTACCATGCTCGGGTGCTCAGTACTGGTAACTAGTGATGAGCGGGCACTACCATTCTCAGGTGCTCAGTACTGGTAACTAGTGATGAGCGGGCACTACCATGCTCGGGTGCTCAGTACTGGTAACTAGTGATGAGCGGGCACTACCATGCTCGGGTGCTCAGTAGTGGTAACTAGTGATGAGCGAGCACTACCATGCTCAGGTGCTCAGTACTGGTAACTAGTGATGAGCGGGCACTACCATGCTCGGGTGCTCAGTACTGGTAACTAGTGATGAGCGGGCACTATCATGCTCGGGTGCTCAGTACTTGTAACTAGTGATGAGCGGGCACTACCATGCTCGGGTGCTCAGTACTGGTAACTCGTGATGAGCGGGCACTACCATGCTCGGGTGCTCAGTACTGGTAATTAGTGCTGAGCGGGCACTACCATGCTCAGGTGCTCTGTACTGGTAACTAGTGATGAGCGGGCACTACCATGCTCGGGTGCTCAGTTCTGGTAACTAGGGATGAGCGAGCACTACCATGCTCGGGTGCTCAGTACTGGTAACTAGTGATGAGCGAGCACTACCATGCTCGAGTGCCCAGTACTGGTAACTAGTGATGAGCGGGCACTACCATGCTCGGGTGCTCAGTACTGGTAACTAGTGATGAGCGGGCACTACCATGCTCGGGTGCTCAGTACTGGTAACTCGTGATGAGCGGGCACTACCATGCTCGGGTGCTCAGTACTGGTAACTCGTGATGAGCGGGCACTACCATGCTCGGGTGCTCAGTACTGGTAACTAGGGATGAGCGAGCACTACCATGCTCAGGTGCTCAGTACTGGTAACTAGTGATGAGTGGGCACTACCATGCTCGGGTGCTCAGTACTGGTAACTAGAGATGAGCGGTCACTACCATGCTCAGGTGCTCAGTACTGGTAACTAGTGATGAGCGGGCACTACCATGCTCGGTGCTCAGTACTGGTAACTAGTGATGAGCGGGCACTACCATGCTCGGGTGCTCAGTACTGGTAATTAGTGATGAGCGGGCACTACCATGCTCAGGTGCTCTGTACTGGTAACTAGTGATGAGCGGGCACTACCATGCTCGGGTGCTCAGTACTGGTAACTCGTGATGAGCGGGCACTACCATGCTCGGGTGCTCAGTACTGGTAACTAGTGATGAGCGGGCACTACCATGCTCAGGTGCTCAGTACTGGTAACTAGGGATGAGCGAGCACTACCATGCTCAGGTGCTCAGTACTGGTAACTAGTGATGAGCGAGCACTACCATGCTCGAGTGCCCAGTACTGGTAACTAGTGATGAGCGGGCACTACCATGCTCGGGTGCTCAGTACTGGTAACTAGTGATGAGCGGGCACTACCATGCTCGGGTGCTCAGTACTGGTAACTCGTGATGAGCGGGCACTATCATGCTCGGGTGCTCAGTACTGGTAACTCGTGATGAGCGGGCACTACCATGCTCGGGTGCTCAGTACTGGTAACTAGGGATGAGCGAGCACTACCATGCTCAGGTGCTCAGTACTGGTAACTAGTGATGAGTGGGCACTACCATGCTCGGGTGCTCAGTACTGGTAACTAGAGATGAGCGGTCACTACCATGCTCAGGTGCTCAGTACTGGTAACTAGTGATGAGCGGGCACTACCATGCTCGGTGCTCAGTACTGGTAACTAGTGATGAGCGGGCACTACCATGTTCGGGTGCTCAGTACTGGTAATTAGTGATGAGCGGGCACTACCATGCTCAGGTGCTCTGTACTGGTAACTAGTGATGAGCGGGCACTACCATGCTCGGGTGCTCAGTACTGGTAACTCGTGATGAGCGGGCACTACCATGCTCGGGTGCTCAGTACTGGTAACTAGTGATGAGCGGGCACTACCATGCTCAGGTGCTCAGTACTGGTAACTAGTGATGAGCGGGCACTACCATGCTCAGGTGCTCAGTACTGGTAACTCGTGATGAGCGGGCACTACCATGCTCGGGTGCTCAGTACTGGTAACTCGTGATGAGCGGGCACTACCATGCTCGGGTGCTCAGTACTGGTAACTAGTGATGAGCGGGCACTACCATGCTCGGGTGCTCAGTACTGGTAACTAGTGATGAGCGGGCACTACCATGCTCGGGTGCTCAGTACTGGTACTTAGTGATGAGCGGGCACTACCATGCTCAGGTGCTCTGTACTGGTAACTAGTGATGAGCGGGCACTACCATGCTCGGGTGCTCAGTACTGGTAACTCGTGATGAGCGGGCACTACCATGCTCGGGTGCTCAGTACTGGTAACTAGTGATGAGCGGGCACCACCATGCTCAGGTGCTCAGTACTGGTAACTAGTGATGAGCGGGCACTACCATGCTCAGGTGCTCATTACTGGTAACTCGTGATGAGCGGGCACTACCATGCTCGGGTGCTCAGTACTGGTAACTCGTGATGAGCGGGCACTACCATGCTCGGGTGCTCAGTACTGGTAATTAGTGATGAGCGGGCACTACCATGCTCAGGTGCTCTGTACTGGTAACTAGTGATGAGCGGGCACTACCATGCTCAGGTGCTCTGTACTGGTAACTAGTGATAAGCGGGCACTACCATGCTCAGGTGCTCTGTACTGGTAACTAGTAATGAGCGGGCACTACCATGCTCGGGTGCTCAGTACTGGTAATTAGTGATGAGCGGGCACTACCATGCTCGGGTGCTCAGTACTGGTAACTAGTGATGAGCGGGCGCTACCATGCTCAGGTGCTCAGTACTGGTAACTCGTGATGAGCGGGCACTACCATGCTCGGCTGCTCAGTAATGGTAACTAGTGATGAGCGGGCACTACCATGCTCAGGTGCTCAGTACTGGTAATTCGTGATGAGCGGGCACTACCATGCTCGGGTGCTCAGTACTGGTAACTCGTGATGAGCGGGCACTACCATGCTCGGGTGCTCAGTACTGGTAATTAGTGATGAGCGGACACTACCATGCTCAGGTGCTCAGTACTGGTAACTAGTGATGAGCGGGCACTACCATGCTCGGGTGCTCAGTAGTGGTAACTAGTGATGAGCGGGCACTACCATGCTCAGGTGCTCAGTACTAGTAACTAGTGATGAGCGGGCACTACCATGCTCGGGTGCTCTGTACTGGTAACTAGTGATGAGCGGGCACTACCATGCTCAGGTGCTATGTACTGGTAACTAGTGATGAGCGGGGCACTACCATGCTCAGGTGCTCTGTACTGGTAACTAGTGATGAGCGAGCACTACCATGCTCGGGTGCTCAGTACTGGTAACTAGTGTTTAACGGGCACTACCATGCTCGGGTGCTCAGTACTGGTAACTAGTGATGGAGCGGCACTATCATGCTCGGGTGCTCAGTACTGGTAACTAGTGATGAGCGGGCACTACCATGCTCGGGTGCTCAGTACTGGTAACTCGTGATGAGCGGGCACTACCATGCTCGGGTGCTCAGTACTGGTAACTAGTGATGAGCGGGGCACTACCATGCTCGGGTGCTCTGTACTGGTAACTAGTGATGAGCGGGCACTACCATGCTCGGGTGCTCAGTACTGGTAACTAGTGATGAGCGAGCACTACCATGCTCAAGTGCTCAGTACTGGTAACTAGGGATGAGCGGGCACTACCATGCTCGGGTGCTCAGTACTGGTAACTAGTGATGAGCGGGCACTACCATGCTCGGGTGCTCAGTACTGGTAACTAGTGATGAGCGAGCACTACCATGCTCGGGTGCTCAGTACTGGTAACTAGTGATGAACGGGCACTACCATGCTCGGGTGCTCAGTACTGGTAACTAGTGATGAGCGGGCACTATCATGCTCGGGTGCTCAGTACTGGTAACTAGTGATGAGCGGGCACTACCATGCTCGGGTGCTCAGTACTGGTAACTAGTGATGAGCGGGGCACTACCATGCTCGGGTGCTCAGTACTGGTAACTCGTGATGAGCGGGCATTACCATGCTCGGGTGCTCAGTACTGGTAATTAGTGATGAGCGGGCACTACCATGCTCGGGTGCTCGGTACTGGTAACTAGTGATCAGCGGGCACTACCATGCTCGGGTGCTCAGTACTGGTAACTAGTGATGAGCGGGCACTACCATGCTCGGGTGCTCAGTACTGGTAACTAATGATGAGCGGGCACTACCATGCTCGGGTGCTCAGTACTGGTAACTAGTGATGAGCGGGCACTATCATGCTCGGGTGCTCAGTACTGGTAACTAGTGAAGAGCGTATATTACCATGCTCGGGTGCTCAGTACTGGTAACTAGTGATGAGCGGGCACTACCATGCTCGGGTGCTCAGTACTGGTAACTAGTGATGAGCGGGCACTACCATGCTCGGGTGCTCAGTACTGGTAACTAGTGATGAGCGAGCACTACCATGCTCGGGTGCTCAGTACTGGTAACTAGTGATGAGCGAGCACTACCATGCTCGGGTGCTCAGTACTGGTAACTAATGATGAGTGGGCACTACCATGCTCAGGTGCTCAGTACTGGTAACTAGTGATGAGTGGGCACTACCATGCTCGGGTGCTCTGTACTGTTAACTAGTGATGAGCGGGCACTACCATGCTCGGGTGCTCAGTACTGGTAACTCGTGATGAGCGGGCACTACCATGCTCGGGTGCTCAGTACTGGTAACTAGTGATGAGTGGGCACTACCATGCTCGGGTGCTCAGTACTGGTAATTAGTGATGAGCGGGCACTACCATGCTCGGGTGCTCGGTACTGGTAACTAGTGATGAGCGGGCACTACCATGCTCGGGTGCTCAGTACTGGTAACTAGTGATGAGCGGGCACTACCATGCTCAGGTGCCCTGTATTGGTAACTAGTGATGAGCGGGCACTACCATGCTCGGGTGCTCTGTACTGGTAACTAGTGATGAGCGGGCACTACCATGCTCGGGTGCTCAGTACTGGTAACTAGTGATGAGCGGGCACTACCATGCTCGGGTGCTCAGTACTGGTAACTAGTGATGAGCGAGCACTACCATGCTCGGGTGCTCAGTACTGGTAACTAGTGATGAGCGGGCACTACCATGCTCGGGTGCTCAGTACTGGTAATTAGTGATGAGCGGGCACTACCATGCTCAGGTGCTCTGTACTGGTAACTAGGGATGAGCGGGCACTACCATGCTCAGGTGCTCAGTACTGGTAACTAGTGATGAGCGGACACTACCATGCTCGGTGCTCAGTACTGGTAACTAGTGATGAGCGGGCACTACCATGCTCGGGTGCTCTGTACTGGTAACTAGTGATGAGCGGGCACTACCATGCTCAGGTGCTCAGTACTGGTAACTAGTGATGAGCGGACACTACCATGCTCGGGTGCTCAGTACTGGTAACTAGTGATGAGCGGGCACTACCATGCTCAGGTGCTCTGTACTGGTAACTAGTGATGAGCGGGCACTACCATGCTCGGGTGCTCAGTACTGGTAACTAGTGATGAGCAGGCACTACCATGCTCAGGTGCTCAGTACTGGTAACTAGTGATGAGCGGGCACTACCATGCTCGGGTGCTCAGTACTGGTAACTAGTGATGAGTGGGCACTACCATGCTCGGGTGCTCTATACTGGTAACTAGTGATGAGCGGGCACTACCATGCTCGGGTGCTCAGTACTGGTAACTAGTGATAAGCGGGCACTACCATGCTCAGGTGCTCTGTACTGGTAACTAGTGATGAGCGGGCACTACCATGCTCGGGTGCTCAGTACTGGTAACTCGTGATGAGCGGGCACTACCATGCTCGGGTGCTCAGTACTGGTAACTAGGGATGAGCGAGCACTACCATGCTCAGGTGCTCAGTACTGGTAACTAGTGATGAGCGGGCACTACCATGCTCAGGTGCTCTGTACTGGTAACTAGTGATGAGCGGGCACTACCATGCTCGGGTGCTCAGTACTGGTAACTAGTGATGAGCAGGCACTACCATGCTCAGGTGCTCAGTACTGGTAACTAGTGATGAGCGGGCACTACCATGCTCGGGTGCTCAGTACTGGTAACTAGTGATGAGTGGGCACTACCATGCTCGGGTGCTCTATACTGGTAACTAGTGATGAGCGGGCACTACCGTGCTCGGGTGCTCAGTACTGGTAACTCGTGATGAGCGGGCACTACCATGCTCGGGTGCTCAGTACTGGTAACTAGGGATGAGCGAGCACTACCATGCTCAGGTGCTCAGTACTGGTAACTAGTGATGAGTGGGCACTACCATGCTCGGGTGCTCAGTACTGGTAACTAGAGATGAGCGGGCACTACCATGCTCAGGTGCTCAGTACTGGTAACTCGTGATGAGTGAGCACTACCATGCTCGGGTGCTCAGTACTGGTAACTAGTGATGAGCGGGCACTACCATGCTCGGGTGATCTATACTGGTAACTAGTGATGAGCGGGCACTACCATACTCGGGTGCTCTGTACTGGTAACTCGTGATGAGCGGGCACTACCATGCTCGGGTGCTCAGTACTGGTAACTAGTCATGAGCGGGCACTACCATGCTCAGGTGCTCAGTACTGGTAACTAGTGCTGAGCGAGCACTACCATGCTCAGGTGCTCAGTACTGGTAACTAGTGATGAGCGGACACTACCATGCTTGGTGCTCAGTACTGGTAACTAGTGATGAGCGGACACTACCATGCTCGGGTGCTCAGTACTGGTAACTAGTGATGAGCGGGCACTACCATGCTCGGGTGCTCAGTACTGGTAACTAGTGATGAGCGGACACTACCATGCTCGGGTGCTCAGTACTGGTAACTAGTGATGAGCGGGCACTACCATGCTCGGGTGCTCAGTACTGGTAACTAGTGATGAGCGGGCACTACCATGCTCGGGTGCTCAGTACTGGTAACTAGTGATGAGCGGGCACTACCATGCTCAGGTGCTCAGTACTGGTAACTAGTGATGAGCGGGCACTACCATGCTCAGGTGCTCAGTACTGGTAACTAGTGATGAGCGGGCACTACCATGCTCAGGTGCTCAGTACTGGTAACTAGTGATGAGCGAGCACTACCATGCTCGGGTGCTCAGTACTGGTAACTAGTGATGAGCGAGCACTACCATGCTCAGGTGCTCAGTACTGGTAACTAGTGATGAGCGGGCACTACCATGCTCAGGTGCTCAGTACTGGTAACTAGTGATGAGCGGGCACTACCATGCTCAGGTGCTCAGTACTGGTAACTAGTGATGAGCGAGCACTACCATGCTCGGGTGCTCAGTACTGGTAACTAGTGATGAGCGGGCACTACCATGCTCGGGTGCTCAGTATTGGTAACTAGTGATGAGCGGGCACTACCATGCTCGGGTGCTCAGTACTGGTAACTAGTGATGAGCGGGCACTACCATGCTCAGGTGCTCAGTACTGGTAACTAGTGATGAGCGGGCACTACCATGCTCAGGTGCTCAGTACTGGTAACTAGTGATGAGCGGGCACTACCATGCTCGGGTGCTCAGTATTGGTAACTAGTGATGAGCGGGCACTACCATGCTCGGGTGCTCAGTACTGGTAACTAGTGATGAGCGGGCACTACCATGCTCAGGTGCTCAGTACTGGTAACTAGTGATGAGCGGGCACTACCATGCTCAGGTGCTCAGTACTGGTAAATCGTGATGAGCGGGCACTACCATGCTCAGGTGCTCTGTACTGGTAACTAGTGATGAGCGGGCACTACCATGCTCGGGTGCTCAGTACTGGTAACTAGTGATGAGCGGGCACTACCATGCTCAGGTGCTCAGTACTGGTAACTAGTGATGAGCGAGCACTACCATGCTCGGGTGCTCAGTACTGGTAACTAGTGATGAGCGAGCACTACCATGCTCAGGTGCTCAGTACTGGTAACTAGTGATGAGCGGGCACTACCATGCTCAGGTGCTCAGTACTGGTAACTAGTGATGAGCGGGCACTACCATGCTCAGGTGCTCAGTACTGGTAACTAGTGATGAGCGAGCACTACCATGCTCGGGTGCTCAGTACTGGTAACTAGTGATGAGCGGGCACTACCATGCTCGGGTGCTCAGTACTGGTAACTAGTGATGAGCGGGCACTACCATGCTCAGGTGCTCAGTACTGGTAACTAGTGATGAGCGGGAACTACCATGCTCAGGTGCTCAGTACTGGTAAATCGTGATGAGCGGGCACTACCATGCTCGGGTGCTCAGTACTGGTAACTCGTGATGAGCGGGCACTACCATGCTCGGGTGCTCAGTACTGGTAATTAGTGATGAGCGGGCACTACCATGCTCAGGTGCTCTGTACTGGTAACTAGTGATGAGCGGGCACTACCATGCTCGGGTGCTCAGTACTGGTAACTCGTGATGAGCGGGCACTACCATGCTCGGGTGCTCAGTACTGGTAACTAGTGATGAGCGGGTACTACCATGCTCGGGTGCTCAGTACTGGTAACTAGTGATGAGCGGGCACTACCATGCTCGGGTGCTCAGTACTGGTAACTAGTGATGAGCGGGCACTACCATGCTCGGGTGCTCAGTACTGGTAACTAGTGATAAGCGGGCACTACCATGCTCAGGTTCTCTGTACTGGTAACTAGTGATGAGCGGGCACTACCATGCTCAGGTGCTCAGTACTGGTAACTAGTGATGAGCGAGCACTACCATGCTCGGGTGCTCAGTACTGGTAATTAGTGATGAGCGGGCACTACCATGCTCGGGTGCTCAGTACTGGTAACTAGTGATGAGCGGGCACTACCATGCTAGGGTGCTCAGTACTGGTAACTAGTGATGAGCGGGCACTACCATGCTCAAGTGCTCAGTACTGGTAACTAGTGATGAGCGGGCACTACCATGCTCGGGTGCTCAGTACTGGTAACTAGTGATGAGCGGGCACTACCATGCTCGGGTGCTCAGTACTGGTAATTAGTGATGAGCGGGCACTACCATGCTCGGGTGCTCAGTACTGGTAAATCGTGATGAGCGGGCACTACCATGCTCGGGTGCTCAGTACTGGTAACTCGTGATGAGCGGGCACTACCATGCTCGGGTGCTCAGTACTGGTAATTAGTGATGAGCGGGCACTACCATGCTCAGGTGCTCAGTACTGGTAACTAGTGATGAGCAGGCACTACCATGCTCGGGTGCTCAGTACTGGTAATTAGTGATGAGCGGGCACTACCATGCTCAGGTGCTCAGTACTGGTAACTAGTGATGAGCGGGCACTACCATGCTCGGGTGCTCAGTACTGGTAATTAGTGATGAGCGGGCACTACCATGCTCGGGTGCTCAGTGCTGGTAATTAGTGATGAGCGGGCACTACCATGCTCGGGTGCTCTGTACTGGTAACTAGTGATGAGCGGGCACTACCATGCTCGGGTGCTCAGTACTGGTAACTCGTGATGAGCGGGCACTACCATGCTCGGGTGCTCAGTACTGGTAACTAGTGATGAGCGGGCACTACCATGCTCAGGTGCTCTGTACTGGTAATTAGTGATGAGCGGGCACTACCATGCTCGGGTGCTCTGTACTGGTAACTAGTGATGAGCGGGCACTACCATGCTCGGGTGCTCAGTACTGGTAACTCGTGATGAGCGGGCACTACCATGCTCGGGTGCTCAGTACTGGTAACTAGTGATGAGCGGGCACTACCATGCTCGGGTGCTCAGTACTGGTAACTAGTGATGAGCGGGCACTACCATGCTCGGGTGCTCAGTACTGGTAACTAGTGATAAGCGGGCACTACCATGCTCAGGTGCTCTGTACTGGTAACTAGTGATGAGCGGGCACTACCATGCTCGGGTGCTCAGTACTGGTAACTCGTGATGAGCGGGCACTACCATGCTCGGGTGCTCAGTACTGGTAACTAGGGATGAGCGAGCACTACCATGCTCAGGTGCTCAGTACTGGTAACTAGTGATGAGCGGGTACTACCATGCTCGGGTGCTCAGTACTGGTAACTAGTGATAAGCGGGCACTACCATGCTCGGGTGCTCAGTACTGGTAACTCGTGATGAGCGGGCACTACCATGCTCAGGTGCTCAGTACTGGTAACTAATGATGAGCGGGCACTACCATGCTCAGGTGCTCTGTACTGGTAACTAGTGATGATCGGGCACTACCATGCTCGGGTGCTCAGTACTGGTAACTAGTGATGAGCGGGCACTACCATGCTCGGGTGCTCAGTACTGGTAACTAGGGATGAGCGGGCACTACCATGCTCAGGTGCTCAGTACTGTTAACTAGTGATGAGTGGGCACTACCATGTTCGGGTGCTCAGTACTGGTAACTAGAGATGAGCGGGCACTACCATGCTCAGGTGCTCAGTACTGGTAACTCGTGATGAGCGGGCACTACCATGCTCGGGTGCTCAGTACTGGTAACTAGTGATGAGCGGGCACTACCATGCTCGTGTGCTCAGTACTGGTAACTAGTGATGAGCGGGCACTACCATGCTCGGGTGCTCAGTACTGGTAACTAGTGATGAGTGGGCACTACCATGCTCGGGTGCTCAGTACTGGTAACTAGAGATGAGCGGGCACTACCATGCTGAGGTGCTCAGTACTGGTAACTCGTGATGAGCGGGCACTACCATGCTCGGGTGCTTAGTACTGGTAACTAGAGATGAGCGGGCACTACCATGCTCAGGTGCTCAGTACTGGTAACTCGTGATGAGTGGGCACTACCATGCTCGGGTGCTCAGTACTGGTAACTAGAGATGAGCGGGCACTACCATGCTCAGGTGCTCAGTACTGGTAACTCGTGATGAGCGGGCACTACCATGCTCGGGTGCTCAGTACTGGTAACTAGAGATGAGCGGACACTACCATGCTCAGGTGCTCAGTACTGGTAACTCGTGATGAGCGGGCACTACCATGCTCAGGTGCTCAGTACTGGTAACTCGTGATGAGCGGGCACTACCATGCTCGGGTGCTCAGTACTGGTAACTAGAGATGAGCGGACACTACCATGCTCAGGTGCTCAGTACTGGTAACTCGTGATGAGCGGGCACTACCATGCTCAGGTGCTCAGTACTAGTAACTCGTGATGAGCGGGCACTACCATGCTGAGGTGCTCAGTACTGGTAACTCGTGATGAGCGGGCACTACCATGCTCAGGTGCTCAGTACTGGTAACTCGTGATGAGCGGGCACTACCATGCTCGGGTGCTCTGTACTGGTAACTAGTGATGAGCGGGCACTACCATGCTCAGGTGCTCAGTACTGGTAACTCGTGATGAGCGGGCACTACCATGCTCGGGTGCTCAGTACTGGTAACTAGGGATGAGCGGGCACTACCATGCTCAGGTGCTCAGTACTGTTAACTAGTGATGAGTGGGCACTACCATGCTCGGGTGCTCAGTACTGGTAACTAGAGATGAGCGGGCACTACCATGCTCAGGTGCTCAGTACTGGTAACTCGTGATGAGCGGGCACTACCATGCTCGGGTGCTCAGTACTGGTAACTAGGGATGAGCGGGCACTACCATGCTCAGGTGCTCAGTACTGTTAACTAGTGATGAGTGGGCACTACCATGCTCGGGTGCTCAGTACTGGTAACTAGTGATGAGCGGGCACTACCATGCTCGGGTGCTCAGTACTGGTAACTAGTGATGAGCGGGCACTACCATGCTCTGGTGCTCAGTACTGGTAACTAGTTATGAGCGGGCACTACCATGCTCTGGTGCTCAGTACTGGTAACTAATGATGAGCGGGCACTACCATGCTCAGGTGCTCTGTACTGGTAACTAGTGATGAGCGGGCACTACCATGCTCGGGTGCTCAGTACTGGTAACTCGTGATGAGCGGGCACTACCATGCTCGGGTGCTCAGTACTGGTAACTAGGGATGAGCGGGCACTACCATGCTCAGGTGCTCAGTACTGTTAACTAGTGATGAGTGGGCACTACCATGTTCGGGTGCTCAGTACTGGTAACTAGAGATGAGCGGGCACTACCATGCTCAGGTGCTCAGTACTGGTAACTCGTGATGAGCAGGCACTACCATGCTCGGGTGCTCAGTACTGGTAACTAGTGATGAGCGGGCACTACCATGCTCGGGTGCTCAGTACTGGTAACTAGTGATGAGCGGGCACTACCATGCTCGGGTGCTCAGTACTGGTAACTAGTGATGAGTGGGCACTACCATGCTCGGGTGCTCAGTACTGGTAACTAGAGATGAGCGGGCACTACCATGCTGAGGTGCTCAGTACTGGTAACTCGTGATGAGCGGGCACTACCATGCTCAGGTGCTCAGTACTGGTAACTCGTGATGAGTGGGCACTACCATGCTCGGGTGCTCAGTACTGGTAACTAGAGATGAGCGGGCACTACCATGCTCAGGTGCTCAGTACTGGTAACTCGTGATGAGCGGGCACTACCATGCTCGGGTGCTCAGTACTGGTAACTAGAGATGAGCGGACACTACCATGCTCAGGTGCTCAGTACTGGTAACTCGTGATGAGCGGGCACTACCATGCTCAGGTGCTCAGTACTGGTAACTCGTGATGAGCGGGCACTACCATGCTCGGGTGCTCAGTACTGGTAACTAGAGATGAGCGGACACTACCATGCTCAGGTGCTCAGTACTGGTAACTCGTGATGAGCGGGCACTACCATGCTCAGGTGCTCAGTACTAGTAACTCGTGATGAGCGGGCACTACCATGCTGAGGTGCTCAGTACTGGTAACTCGTGATGAGCGGGCACTACCATGCTCAGGTGCTCAGTACTGGTAACTCGTGATGAGCGGGCACTACCATGCTCGGGTGCTCTGTACTGGTAACTAGTGATGAGCGGGCACTACCATGCTCAGGTGCTCAGTACTGGTAACTCGTGATGAGCGGGCACTACCATGCTCGGGTGCTCAGTACTGGTAACTAGGGATGAGCGGGCACTACCATGCTCAGGTGCTCAGTACTGTTAACTAGTGATGAGTGGGCACTACCATGCTCGGGTGCTCAGTACTGGTAACTAGAGATGAGCGGGCACTACCATGCTCAGGTGCTCAGTACTGGTAACTCGTGATGAGCGGGCACTACCATGCTCGGGTGCTCAGTACTGGTAACTAGGGATGAGCGGGCACTACCATGCTCAGGTGCTCAGTACTGTTAACTAGTGATGAGTGGGCACTACCATGCTCGGGTGCTCAGTACTGGTAACTAGAGATGAGCGGGCACTACCATGCTCAGGTGCTCAGTACTGGTAACTCGTGATGAGCGGGCACTACCATGCTCGGGTGCTCAGTACTGGTAACTAGTGATGAGCGGGCACTACCATGCTCAGGTGCTCTGTACTGGTAACTAGTGATGAGCGGGCACTACCATGCTCGGGTGCTCAGTACTGGTAACTCGTGATGAGCGGGCACTACCATGCTCGGGTGCTCAGTACTGGTAACTAGGGATGAGCGAGCACTACCATGCTCAGGTGCTCAGTACTGGTAACTAGTGATGAGCGGGTACTACCATGCTCGGGTGCTCAGTACTGGTAACTAGTGATAAGCGGGCACTACCATGCTCGGGTGCTCAGTACTGGTAACTCGTGATGAGCGGGCACTACCATGCTCAGGTGCTCAGTACTGGTAACTAATGATGAGCGGGCACTACCATGCTCAGGTGCTCTGTACTGGTAACTAGTGATGATCGGGCACTACCATGCTCGGGTGCTCAGTACTGGTAACTAGTGATGAGCGGGCACTACCATGCTCGGGTGCTCAGTACTGGTAACTAGGGATGAGCGGGCACTACCATGCTCAGGTGCTCAGTACTGTTAACTAGTGATGAGTGGGCACTACCATGTTCGGGTGCTCAGTACTGGTAACTAGAGATGAGCGGGCACTACCATGCTCAGGTGCTCAGTACTGGTAACTCGTGATGAGCGGGCACTACCATGCTCGGGTGCTCAGTACTGGTAACTAGTGATGAGCGGGCACTACCATGCTCGTGTGCTCAGTACTGGTAACTAGTGATGAGCGGGCACTACCATGCTCGGGTGCTCAGTACTGGTAACTAGTGATGAGTGGGCACTACCATGCTCGGGTGCTCAGTACTGGTAACTAGAGATGAGCGGGCACTACCATGCTGAGGTGCTCAGTACTGGTAACTCGTGATGAGCGGGCACTACCATGCTCGGGTGCTTAGTACTGGTAACTAGAGATGAGCGGGCACTACCATGCTCAGGTGCTCAGTACTGGTAACTCGTGATGAGTGGGCACTACCATGCTCGGGTGCTCAGTACTGGTAACTAGAGATGAGCGGGCACTACCATGCTCAGGTGCTCAGTACTGGTAACTCGTGATGAGCGGGCACTACCATGCTCGGGTGCTCAGTACTGGTAACTAGAGATGAGCGGACACTACCATGCTCAGGTGCTCAGTACTGGTAACTCGTGATGAGCGGGCACTACCATGCTCAGGTGCTCAGTACTGGTAACTCGTGATGAGCGGGCACTACCATGCTCGGGTGCTCAGTACTGGTAACTAGAGATGAGCGGACACTACCATGCTCAGGTGCTCAGTACTGGTAACTCGTGATGAGCGGGCACTACCATGCTCAGGTGCTCAGTACTAGTAACTCGTGATGAGCGGGCACTACCATGCTGAGGTGCTCAGTACTGGTAACTCGTGATGAGCGGGCACTACCATGCTCAGGTGCTCAGTACTGGTAACTCGTGATGAGCGGGCACTACCATGCTCGGGTGCTCTGTACTGGTAACTAGTGATGAGCGGGCACTACCATGCTCAGGTGCTCAGTACTGGTAACTCGTGATGAGCGGGCACTACCATGCTCGGGTGCTCAGTACTGGTAACTAGGGATGAGCGGGCACTACCATGCTCAGGTGCTCAGTACTGTTAACTAGTGATGAGTGGGCACTACCATGCTCGGGTGCTCAGTACTGGTAACTAGAGATGAGCGGGCACTACCATGCTCAGGTGCTCAGTACTGGTAACTCGTGATGAGCGGGCACTACCATGCTCGGGTGCTCAGTACTGGTAACTAGGGATGAGCGGGCACTACCATGCTCAGGTGCTCAGTACTGTTAACTAGTGATGAGTGGGCACTACCATGCTCGGGTGCTCAGTACTGGTAACTAGTGATGAGCGGGCACTACCATGCTCGGGTGCTCAGTACTGGTAACTAGTGATGAGCGGGCACTACCATGCTCTGGTGCTCAGTACTGGTAACTAGTTATGAGCGGGCACTACCATGCTCTGGTGCTCAGTACTGGTAACTAATGATGAGCGGGCACTACCATGCTCAGGTGCTCTGTACTGGTAACTAGTGATGAGCGGGCACTACCATGCTCGGGTGCTCAGTACTGGTAACTCGTGATGAGCGGGCACTACCATGCTCGGGTGCTCAGTACTGGTAACTAGGGATGAGCGGGCACTACCATGCTCAGGTGCTCAGTACTGTTAACTAGTGATGAGTGGGCACTACCATGTTCGGGTGCTCAGTACTGGTAACTAGAGATGAGCGGGCACTACCATGCTCAGGTGCTCAGTACTGGTAACTCGTGATGAGCAGGCACTACCATGCTCGGGTGCTCAGTACTGGTAACTAGTGATGAGCGGGCACTACCATGCTCGGGTGCTCAGTACTGGTAACTAGTGATGAGCGGGCACTACCATGCTCGGGTGCTCAGTACTGGTAACTAGTGATGAGTGGGCACTACCATGCTCGGGTGCTCAGTACTGGTAACTAGAGATGAGCGGGCACTACCATGCTGAGGTGCTCAGTACTGGTAACTCGTGATGAGCGGGCACTACCATGCTCAGGTGCTCAGTACTGGTAACTCGTGATGAGTGGGCACTACCATGCTCGGGTGCTCAGTACTGGTAACTAGAGATGAGCGGGCACTACCATGCTCAGGTGCTCAGTACTGGTAACTCGTGATGAGCGGGCACTACCATGCTCGGGTGCTCAGTACTGGTAACTAGAGATGAGCGGACACTACCATGCTCAGGTGCTCAGTACTGGTAACTCGTGATGAGCGGGCACTACCATGCTCAGGTGCTCAGTACTGGTAACTCGTGATGAGCGGGCACTACCATGCTCGGGTGCTCAGTACTGGTAACTAGAGATGAGCGGACACTACCATGCTCAGGTGCTCAGTACTGGTAACTCGTGATGAGCGGGCACTACCATGCTCAGGTGCTCAGTACTAGTAACTCGTGATGAGCGGGCACTACCATGCTGAGGTGCTCAGTACTGGTAACTCGTGATGAGCGGGCACTACCATGCTCAGGTGCTCAGTACTGGTAACTCGTGATGAGCGGGCACTACCATGCTCGGGTGCTCTGTACTGGTAACTAGTGATGAGCGGGCACTACCATGCTCAGGTGCTCAGTACTGGTAACTCGTGATGAGCGGGCACTACCATGCTCGGGTGCTCAGTACTGGTAACTAGGGATGAGCGGGCACTACCATGCTCAGGTGCTCAGTACTGTTAACTAGTGATGAGTGGGCACTACCATGCTCGGGTGCTCAGTACTGGTAACTAGAGATGAGCGGGCACTACCATGCTCAGGTGCTCAGTACTGGTAACTCGTGATGAGCGGGCACTACCATGCTCGGGTGCTCAGTACTGGTAACTAGGGATGAGCGGGCACTACCATGCTCAGGTGCTCAGTACTGTTAACTAGTGATGAGTGGGCACTACCATGCTCGGGTGCTCAGTACTGGTAACTAGAGATGAGCGGGCACTACCATGCTCAGGTGCTCAGTACTGGTAACTCGTGATGAGCGGGCACTACCATGCTCGGGTGCTCAGTACTGGTAACTAGTGATGAGCGGGCACTACCATGCTCAGGTGCTCTGTACTGGTAACTAGTGATGAGCGGGCACTACCATGCTCGGGTGCTCAGTACTGGTAACTCGTGATGAGCGGGCACTACCATGCTCGGGTGCTCAGTACTGGTAACTAGGGATGAGCGAGCACTACCATGCTCAGGTGCTCAGTACTGGTAACTAGTGATGAGCGGGTACTACCATGCTCGGGTGCTCAGTACTGGTAACTAGTGATAAGCGGGCACTACCATGCTCGGGTGCTCAGTACTGGTAACTCGTGATGAGCGGGCACTACCATGCTCAGGTGCTCAGTACTGGTAACTAATGATGAGCGGGCACTACCATGCTCAGGTGCTCTGTACTGGTAACTAGTGATGATCGGGCACTACCATGCTCGGGTGCTCAGTACTGGTAACTAGTGATGAGCGGGCACTACCATGCTCGGGTGCTCAGTACTGGTAACTAGGGATGAGCGGGCACTACCATGCTCAGGTGCTCAGTACTGTTAACTAGTGATGAGTGGGCACTACCATGTTCGGGTGCTCAGTACTGGTAACTAGAGATGAGCGGGCACTACCATGCTCAGGTGCTCAGTACTGGTAACTCGTGATGAGCGGGCACTACCATGCTCGGGTGCTCAGTACTGGTAACTAGTGATGAGCGGGCACTACCATGCTCGTGTGCTCAGTACTGGTAACTAGTGATGAGCGGGCACTACCATGCTCGGGTGCTCAGTACTGGTAACTAGTGATGAGTGGGCACTACCATGCTCGGGTGCTCAGTACTGGTAACTAGAGATGAGCGGGCACTACCATGCTGAGGTGCTCAGTACTGGTAACTCGTGATGAGCGGGCACTACCATGCTCGGGTGCTTAGTACTGGTAACTAGAGATGAGCGGGCACTACCATGCTCAGGTGCTCAGTACTGGTAACTCGTGATGAGTGGGCACTACCATGCTCGGGTGCTCAGTACTGGTAACTAGAGATGAGCGGGCACTACCATGCTCAGGTGCTCAGTACTGGTAACTCGTGATGAGCGGGCACTACCATGCTCGGGTGCTCAGTACTGGTAACTAGAGATGAGCGGACACTACCATGCTCAGGTGCTCAGTACTGGTAACTCGTGATGAGCGGGCACTACCATGCTCAGGTGCTCAGTACTGGTAACTCGTGATGAGCGGGCACTACCATGCTCGGGTGCTCAGTACTGGTAACTAGAGATGAGCGGACACTACCATGCTCAGGTGCTCAGTACTGGTAACTCGTGATGAGCGGGCACTACCATGCTCAGGTGCTCAGTACTAGTAACTCGTGATGAGCGGGCACTACCATGCTGAGGTGCTCAGTACTGGTAACTCGTGATGAGCGGGCACTACCATGCTCAGGTGCTCAGTACTGGTAACTCGTGATGAGCGGGCACTACCATGCTCGGGTGCTCTGTACTGGTAACTAGTGATGAGCGGGCACTACCATGCTCAGGTGCTCAGTACTGGTAACTCGTGATGAGCGGGCACTACCATGCTCGGGTGCTCAGTACTGGTAACTAGGGATGAGCGGGCACTACCATGCTCAGGTGCTCAGTACTGTTAACTAGTGATGAGTGGGCACTACCATGCTCGGGTGCTCAGTACTGGTAACTAGAGATGAGCGGGCACTACCATGCTCAGGTGCTCAGTACTGGTAACTCGTGATGAGCGGGCACTACCATGCTCGGGTGCTCAGTACTGGTAACTAGGGATGAGCGGGCACTACCATGCTCAGGTGCTCAGTACTGTTAACTAGTGATGAGTGGGCACTACCATGCTCGGGTGCTCAGTACTGGTAACTAGTGATGAGCGGGCACTACCATGCTCGGGTGCTCAGTACTGGTAACTAGTGATGAGCGGGCACTACCATGCTCTGGTGCTCAGTACTGGTAACTAGTTATGAGCGGGCACTACCATGCTCTGGTGCTCAGTACTGGTAACTAATGATGAGCGGGCACTACCATGCTCAGGTGCTCTGTACTGGTAACTAGTGATGAGCGGGCACTACCATGCTCGGGTGCTCAGTACTGGTAACTCGTGATGAGCGGGCACTACCATGCTCGGGTGCTCAGTACTGGTAACTAGGGATGAGCGGGCACTACCATGCTCAGGTGCTCAGTACTGTTAACTAGTGATGAGTGGGCACTACCATGTTCGGGTGCTCAGTACTGGTAACTAGAGATGAGCGGGCACTACCATGCTCAGGTGCTCAGTACTGGTAACTCGTGATGAGCAGGCACTACCATGCTCGGGTGCTCAGTACTGGTAACTAGTGATGAGCGGGCACTACCATGCTCGGGTGCTCAGTACTGGTAACTAGTGATGAGCGGGCACTACCATGCTCGGGTGCTCAGTACTGGTAACTAGTGATGAGTGGGCACTACCATGCTCGGGTGCTCAGTACTGGTAACTAGAGATGAGCGGGCACTACCATGCTGAGGTGCTCAGTACTGGTAACTCGTGATGAGCGGGCACTACCATGCTCAGGTGCTCAGTACTGGTAACTCGTGATGAGTGGGCACTACCATGCTCGGGTGCTCAGTACTGGTAACTAGAGATGAGCGGGCACTACCATGCTCAGGTGCTCAGTACTGGTAACTCGTGATGAGCGGGCACTACCATGCTCGGGTGCTCAGTACTGGTAACTAGAGATGAGCGGACACTACCATGCTCAGGTGCTCAGTACTGGTAACTCGTGATGAGCGGGCACTACCATGCTCAGGTGCTCAGTACTGGTAACTCGTGATGAGCGGGCACTACCATGCTCGGGTGCTCAGTACTGGTAACTAGAGATGAGCGGACACTACCATGCTCAGGTGCTCAGTACTGGTAACTCGTGATGAGCGGGCACTACCATGCTCAGGTGCTCAGTACTAGTAACTCGTGATGAGCGGGCACTACCATGCTGAGGTGCTCAGTACTGGTAACTCGTGATGAGCGGGCACTACCATGCTCAGGTGCTCAGTACTGGTAACTCGTGATGAGCGGGCACTACCATGCTCGGGTGCTCTGTACTGGTAACTAGTGATGAGCGGGCACTACCATGCTCAGGTGCTCAGTACTGGTAACTCGTGATGAGCGGGCACTACCATGCTCGGGTGCTCAGTACTGGTAACTAGGGATGAGCGGGCACTACCATGCTCAGGTGCTCAGTACTGTTAACTAGTGATGAGTGGGCACTACCATGCTCGGGTGCTCAGTACTGGTAACTAGAGATGAGCGGGCACTACCATGCTCAGGTGCTCAGTACTGGTAACTCGTGATGAGCGGGCACTACCATGCT
This sequence comes from Anomaloglossus baeobatrachus, assembly GCF_048569485.1. Taxonomy (NCBI): domain Eukaryota; kingdom Metazoa; phylum Chordata; class Amphibia; order Anura; family Aromobatidae; genus Anomaloglossus; species Anomaloglossus baeobatrachus. Next base: position 237,809 of record NW_027442955.1, on the reverse strand, counting down.
CGGGTGCTCAGTACTGGTAACTAGGGATGAGCGGGCACTACCATGCTCAGGTGCTCAGTACTGTTAACTAGTGATGAGTGGGCACTACCATGCTCGGGTGCTCAGTACTGGTAACTAGAGATGAGCGGGCACTACCATGCTCAGGTGCTCAGTACTGGTAACTCGTGATGAGCGGGCACTACCATGCTCGGGTGCTCAGTACTGGTAACTAGTGATGAGCGGGCACTACCATGCTCGGGTGCTCAGTACTGGTAACTAGTGATGAGCGGGCACTACCATGCTCGGGTGCTCAGTACTGGTAACTAGTGATGAGTGGGCACTACCATGCTCGGGTGCTCAGTACTGGTAACTAGAGATGAGCGGGCACTACCATGCTGAGGTGCTCAGTACTGGTAACTCGTGATGAGCGGGCACTACCATGCTCGGGTGCTCAGTACTGGTAACTAGAGATGAGCGGGCACTACCATGCTCAGGTGCTCAGTACTGGTAACTCGTGATGAGTGGGCACTACCATGCTCGGGTGCTCAGTACTGGTAACTAGAGATGAGCGGGCACTACCATGCTCAGGTGCTCAGTACTGGTAACTCGTGATGAGCGGGCACTACCATGCTCGGGTGCTCAGTACTGGTAACTAGAGATGAGCGGGCACTACCATGCTCAGGTGCTCAGTACTGGTAACTCGTGATGAGCGGGCACTACCATGCTCAGGTGCTCAGTACTGGTAACTCGTGATGAGCGGGCACTACCATGCTCAGGTGCTCAGTACTGGTAACTCGTGATGAGCGGGCACTACCATGCTCGGGTGCTCAGTACTGGTAACTAGAGATGAGCGGACACTACCATGCTCAGGTGCTCAGTACTGGTAACTCGTGATGAGCGGGCACTACCATGCTCAGGTGCTCAGTACTGGTAACTCGTGATGAGCGGGCACTACCATGCTCAGGTGCTCAGTACTGGTAACTCGTGATGAGCGGGCACTACCATGCTCAGGTGCTCAGTACTGGTAACTCGTGATGAGCGGGCACTACCATGCTCGGGTGCTCAGTACTGGTAACTAGTGATGAGCGGGCACTACCATGCTCAGGTGCTCAGTACTGGTAACTCGTGATGAGCGGGCACTATCATGCTCAGGTGCTCAGTACTGGTAACTAGTGATGAGCGGGCACTATCATGCTCAGGTGCTCAGTACTGGTAACTAGTGATGAGCGGGCACTACCATGCTCGGGTGCTCTGTACTGGTAACTAGTGATGAGCGGGCACTATCATGCTCAGGTGCTCAGTACTGGTAACTAGTGATGAGCGGGCACTACCATGCTCGGGTGCTCTGTACTGGTAACTAGTGATGAGCGGGCACTACCATGCTCGGGTGCTCAGTACTGGTAACTCGTGATGAGCGGGCACTACCATGCTCAGGTGCTCAGTACTGGTAACTCGTGATGAGCGGGCACTACCATGCTCAGGTGCTCAGTACTGGTAACTCGTGATGAGTGGGCACTACCATGCTCGGGTGCTCAGTACTGGTAACTAGAGATGAGCGGGCACTACCATGCTCGGGTGCTCAGTACTGGTAACTCGTGATGAGCGGGCACTACTGTAAAAACATTAAAATTAATACATCTAGTTATCAAATATTTCATAGTAAGACATATAAGTTCACAGTTCTGTTTATGTTGAAGGGCATAGTATATTAATAAAGTTTTTATAAGGAATAAGTATTAAAATATCCATATTATTATTATTATTATTATTATTTATTATTATAGCGCCATTTATTCCATGGCGCTTTACAAGTGAAAGAGGGTATACGTACAACAATCATTAACAGTACAAGACAGACTGGTATAGGAGGAGAGGGGACCCTGCCCGCGAGGGCTCACAGTCTACAGGGAATGGGTGATGGTACAATAGGTGAGGACAGAGCTGGTTGCGCAGTGGTGTACTGGACTGAGGGCTATTGTAGGTTGTAGGCTTGTTGGAAGAGGTGGGTCTTGAGGTTCCTCTTGAAGCTTTCGGTAGGTGAGAGTCTGATGTGCTGAGGTAGAGCGTTCCAGAGTATGGAGGAGGCACGGGAGAAATCTTGTACACGATTGTGGGAAGAGGAGATATGAGGGGAGTAGAGAAGGAGATCTTGTGAGGATCTAAGGTTGCGTGCAGGTAGGTACCGGGAGACTAGGTCACAGATGTAGGGAGGAGACAGGTTGTGCATGGCTTTGTATGTCATGGTTAATGTTTTGAACTGGAGTCGTTGGGTGATAGGAAGCCAGTGAAGGGATTGGCAGAGTAGCGAGGCTGGGGAGTAGCGAGGGGAGAGGTGGATTAAGCGGGCTGCAGAGTTTAGGATAGATTGGAGGGGTGCAAGAGTGTTGGAAGGGAGGCCAGAGAGCAGGAGGTTGCAGTAGTCGAGGCGGGAGATGATGAGGGCATGCACTAATGTTTTTGCAGATTCTTGGTTAAGAAAAGCACGGATCCGGGAGATATTTTTGAGTTGTAATCGGCATGAGGTGAAGAGGGCTTGGATGTGTGGCTTGAAGGATAGAGCAGAGTCGAGGGTCACTCCAAGGCAACGAGCTTGTGAGACTGGGGAGAGTGAGCAACCATCAAGTGTGATGGAAAGGCTTGTTGGAGGAGATGAGTGAGGAGGAGGAAAGACAATAAACTCTGTTTTGTCCATGTTAAGTTTTAGGAATCGCGCAGAGAAGAAGGATGAAATAGCGACAGACATTGTGGGGTTCTGGTTAGTAGAGAGGTAATGTCAGGTCCAGAGAGGTAGATCTGTGTGTCATCGGCATAGAGATGATACTGGAAGCCGTGGGACTCTATGAGCTGTCCCAAGCCGAAGGTATAGATGGAGAACAGCAGGGGTCCAAGAACTGAGCCTTGGGGGACACCGACAGATACGGGGCGACATGAGGAAGTGGTGTGAGAATGGGAGACGCTGAAAGTTCGGTCGGTTAGGTATGAGGAGATCCAGGATAGGGCCAAGTCTGTGATGCCCAGAGATGAGAGAATCTGTAGTAGGAGGGAATGGTCTACTGTGTCGAAGGCAGAGGACAGGTCCAGGAGGAGGAGGACAGAGTAGTGTCGCTTGGCTTTGGCGGTTAGTAGATCATTGGTGACTTTGGTTAGGGCAGTTTCGGTAGAATGATGTGGTCGGAAGCCAGATTGAAGCCGGTCAAAGAGGGAGCAGGAGGAGAGGTATGAGGACAATTCAAGATGGACATGCTGTTCCAGTAGTTTTGAGGCGTAGGGGAGAAGGGATATGGGGCGATAGTTTGACACAGAGGATGGGTCAAGGGAGGGCTTTTTGAGGATGGGTGTAATAGAGGCATGTTTAAAGCATGAAGGGACTACACCACTTGCTAGTGATAGGTTGAAGAGATGGGTTAGGGCTGGGATGAGGACTGCGGTGATGTTGGGGATGAGGTGCGATGGGAGCGGGTCCAGTGCACAGGTGGTTAGATGTGATCTTGAGAGTAGAGTGGAGAGATTGTTTTCTGTCATGGTGGAGAAGCTGGATTTGGAGGAAGATGGCTGAGTAGCTATGATGAGGGGCTGTGGTGATTGTGGGCCAAAGCTTGCTCTGATGTTGTCAATCTTCCGCTTAAAGAAAGAGGCAAAGTCTTCAGCTGAGATGAGAGGAGAGGGAGGTGGTGCTGGAGGACGAAGGAGAGAATTGAAAGTGTTGAATAGCTGTTTAGGGTTGTGAGAGAAAGAAGATATGAGGGATGAGAAGTAGGTTTGTTTTGCAGCAGTGAGTGTGGACTTGAAAGTGGTGAGGGACTCTTTATATGCAATGAAGTGCTCAGTGGAATGAGACCTCTTCCATCTGCGCTCAGCAATTCTGGAAGCCCGTCTAAGTTCTTTAGTCTGCCTTGTGTGCCAGGGTTGCCTGTTGATTGTGCGGGTTTTGGTGTGTGTGAGGGGGGCAGCTGATTCGAGAGCTGCAGAGATTGTAGTGTTGTATAAAGTTGCAGCGGCATCTGCATCATGTAGAAATGCAATGTCTGTGAGGGGGAGAAGGGACTGAGAAAGGGCGTGTAAATCAATGTGTTTGATATTTCTGCGAGGGTGTGAAAATTTGTGGAGGGGGGGTTGCATACTTGGAGAAGAGAGGGAAGAGAATGTGAGTAGGTTGTGGTCAGACAGGGGGAGAGGCGAGTTAGAGAGGTTAGATAGGGAACAGAGGCGAGTGAAGATGAGGTCCAGCGTGTGGCCATCTTTGTGAGTAGCTGCATATTGAATATATATATATGCTGAGCATGGAAGGATATATATAAATCCTTCCAGAAGCTTCTGGTAGCTTCTAGAAGCTTATGTCATATGGAGCTATATTCAACTAAACACCCTATATGGACTGGACAGTAGTTATATAACACACGATGGAGGGGGCTATGGCTCGCTCCTCCACATTGCCTGCTGTCAGAAGACTCCAGTGCTGCAAGATGAAGACACGTTGTCCGGCCTAAGAGATGACATTCCCTGCATTGCCATTCAGGACCCAAAGAAAGATGGGTAAAGACTTCCCATTGATCATTATGGACTAAATGAACTCTTTGCGTAGGCTATCAAAGTATGTTATTTTTTTCCTTTCTGTAACTGAACCCTGGCAACAATTTTTAAATAGATAAAATACATTTATTTTTACATTTTTGAGGTCTTTTCATTCATGCGCCTTTACGTATTTGAAGAAAAATATATTTAAGAGTATATTTTTTAACATTTTGGCGAGCTCAGTCATTCGTGTTTTTTTACATTTTTTGTGCGTCTTCCTTCACTTTGCATACGGGGGGAGAGACAGAGACATATATCTCCTGCAAAAGATCAGGAATCGACAATTTATAAAAATCACGCAGAACCTAGGAAATACGTATAAGTCAAGTTGCATGAAAGTTTTTTTTTTTTTTGAATGAACTTTAAAGTTTTTACAAAGTTACAGAAGTTAACTTTTGACGTATTTTTGAGCAAGAAAGATAGAGTCAGTCCATAAGAAGTATTGGACGTGTTGAATAAGGTGAATCAAGTCTTACAGGATCATCCATCAGATCATCTGATCATTTCAGGTAAGAAAATGGATTTTATCTCTTCATATGTGAAGCAAAGTAAACTTCAGTTCACTTATCCAGATATTTCTAATGTAGAAGAGATTTGGTTACGCTTTTATGGGGAGTGTGAACTTGAGAATTCACGTATAGAATGTATAAGGTCTTTTAATAGAGAGAAACAGAAAATCAGAAATGTCTGTCATTTAGTCTATGATTTTCACAGGTTAATCGTAGAAAAGTGTAAAAATGGTGGAAATAGACAACCTGAATTGTCAGGAAAGTCAGTGACAGAGAAATCCAAAGACTGCTTAGACCCTGGAATGTCAGTCAGTGATATTGTGAATTCTGACTGTAATGTTGGCTGTAATTTTGTAAATCAGAATTTTGATAATGGCGGCAGACATGTGCTACGTAATCAAGGTCATTTTCAGCATACTGGGAAAGACGCAGGAAATGACGTAGTGAAGCCAGAAGGGGGAGGAGCCAGAGTGGGACACGTGCAGAAAAGACACGTGGAGAGAGAAAATGGCGACGATCAGTTTCTAAAAATAGAACAGGCTAAGTTAGGGATTACACTTAAAAAGAGTCTATTGGACATATGCAAATTAATTCCCGCATATAATCCTAAAATACATGTTTGCAGAAATTCAGAGATATTTGAAAGTTCCGTTGAGAAGTTAAATTTAACCAATAGTGAGACGAATCAGTTATTCTGTATGTGGTTACCTCAGCATTTCTTTAGACAATTGGCTTTAAAAAAGTCTTCTGGCAATGAGACATTTGATTGTTCAAATGATAACGATATCATAAGGCTGAAAAATCTCATCTTCTGTGCAAGGAATGAATCTGATCCAAACTATGAGATGTTGAAGGAATTACAAATTGAACAGAATGAGAGTATGTTCTCATTTATGTCCGTTTTTGAACGTTTGTATAGGGCGGTTATTCCAAATGTCAGATTGGATGGAATGATACGTTTATTCATCAAGAAATTTCATTTCCTTGATAATGCAGCCTGTGCGGTGGCATTAAATAAAAAGTCCCTATTCGAATGTACGACATTTATCGATTTTGTTAGAAAAAGTCAGGCAAAACAGAAATTAATTAGTTCTGAAAAACCAACACGAAAAAGGGAGAGTTTTTGTGAAAAACCAACAGTGTCTCCCAGATCCAGATATTTTTGTGACAAGATGTATGAAATTCGCAGGAACCTTCATGTGAATTATAAGTCATACACCCCCCCTCTTTCCTTGTCACCTTCAATGAAAGAGAAAATTGTCACAAAATCTGATACCGATTTATCTCAGACAAGCGATTTTTAAAAGCCCTGAAAGACAGAAACAGGTGTCTTGTGCAGATTCTCTCCCCTGGTCACTAGTGAAAGAAAGAAGGTCGTCCAGAGAATTTGACAGCCAGCGACAGCTGGGTGGTTTTTCAGAGAAAGACATTTTTTCTCATTTAAGGACAAAAATTGAGTTACAAAATAATTTCAATTCCAATATTCTGGAAATTACTGTAATAAATCGAATCTTGCAAAAATTGAGGTTTGGTCTTTAGCTGGATAAAAGGGGATTTCTGGATAAATTAATTTTGCTATTTGATAATCATAATTTTTCATATACAGTGAATATATATATATATATATATATATATATATATATATATATACCGTATTTTTCGGTTTATAAGACGCACTTTTCCTCCCCAAATTTTGGGAGGAAAATGGGGGGTGCGTCTTATAAAGCGGTAGCGGGGGGGGGGGTGGGGTGTCCTGTCTGAGGCGATCGGGCGGCCGGGTGCCTGTGGCTGCATGCAAGCGGCCGGGTACCTGTACTTGCGTGCAGCGGCAGCCGGGTACCCGTGGCTGTGTGCGGGCGGCAGCGGGTGCTGTGTGGGGTCGGCAGCCGGGTACATGTGCTTGCGTGCGGTGGCAGACGGGTACCCATGGCTGTGTGCGGGTGGCAGCCGGGTGCTGTGTGCGAGCGGCAGTCGGGTGCCCGTGCGGGCGGCAGCCGGCTGCCGCCCTCACACAGGTACCCAGCTGCCGCCCTCACACAGTTACCCCGCTGCCGCCCGCACACAGCCATGGGTACCCGTCTGCCACCGCACGCAAGCACAGGTACCCGGCGGCTTGTACGCAGGGTGGGCGGGCAGCCTGCTGGCATGGGGGCGGGCGGCTGTGCAGCTTACCAGTTGTCCGCGGTCCCACTTTCAAATGATGGCGCCGGTGGAGCTCTTGGATGAGAGCTCCATCTGCGCACGCGCTGCTCCGGGAGTCAGCGCGTGCGCAGATGGAGCCCTTGGATGAGAGCTCCATCTGCGCATGCGTCGCTCCGGGCGCCATTACTTGAATCGGGACCGCGGACACACTCCACCACTGAGCCGTCGCCGCCGCTCCCACCACTGAGCCATCGCCGCCGCTCCCACCACTGAGCCGTCGCCGCCGCTGCCACCACTGAACCGGGACCGCGGACACACTCCACCACTGAGCAGTCCCTGCCGCTGCCACCACTGAGCAGTTGCCGCCGCTCCCACCACTGAGCCGTCGCCGCCACTCCCACCACCTGAGCCGTCGCCGCCGCTGCCACCACTGAACCGGGACCGCGGACACACTCCACCACTGAGCAGTCCCTGCCGCTGCCACCACTGAGCAGTTGCCGCCGCTCCCACCACTGAGCCGTCGCCGCCACTCCCACCACTGAGCCGTCGCCGCCGCTGCCACCACTGAACCGGGACCGCAGACACACTCCACCACTGAGCAGTCCCTGCCACCACTGAGCAGTCGCCACCGCCGCTGCCACCACTGAACCGGGACCGCGGACACACTCCACCACTGAGCAGTCCCTGCCACCACTGAGCAGTCGCCGCCGCCACTGCCACCACTGAACCGGGACCGCGGACACTCACTGCACCGGCCTGCTGCACGGCTCACCCGCCACGGCTGCTGCCGCCACCACGGACCCCACGGATCCTGCCACCGCGGACGCCACCGCGCCTGCAACCACGGACGCCACGGCACCTGCAACCAAGGACCCCGCTGCCACTGACCTGCCGCGCCTGCCAGCACAACCTGTGCCTCCTGTGACCCCGCTTCACCACCACTGCTGCCCCCCTCCGGTAAGAGAACACCGGAGTATAAGACAGACCCCATTTTTCTTTTTTTTACCTTTTTCTATGTCTAAGTTTGGGGTGCGTCTTATATTCCGGTGCGTCTTATAAAGCGAAAAATACGGTATATATATATATATTAAAAGTAGTGATAGTAAATCAAGGTCATATTTTCATTTAGTCAAATGATAGTTTAATGATATAAATTAAATAATTTGATCTCTGTATATGAATAATAATATTTAAAATAAAATAATAAGAGAAAGTAACAGATTCTAAGTGTTTCATTTTTATCATAAATATGATAATAATTTTATTCTTTTATTTCCCTCAGAATTTATCAGTAAAGCAGATTGATGAAGTATTAACTTTTTATTTACACATTTGTTCTTGTCCTCAATCAGGTAACATATATTTTATTGGGTAAGGTTAATCGCGAAAGCACGATTAATATTATTATTTTCTCAGGTACCAATTGCCAGAGTATTATTGCTTTAACGTTTCTTTTATGAATATATATATATCTTCTATAGAGTTATTAGAAATGTAATCTGAGCTTTGGAGTGTAAAAACTGCTTGCTGTTTTGGAATGGTGTTCTTTGCACGTATCAGAGCATGTGACTCGCCACTAAAGCTAATAATAAACGTCTGTCGGTTCCATGGTCAAATGTACAGTAGGTAATACATTGGAATTTGTTTTTTTTCGAGAAGTACTTCAAATTAGTAACATAATCTTTGAAATGCGCATAGAATAATTGGGTAAACAGGGATTTGTGTCCGTCAATGGTTTTATGTGAAAGTATATGTTACAGACCCATGACAGTCTTGTGTGCATAGATGTGTCTATGAATGATTGATTGTTTGAGCAGCTGCTAATGTCAATGTTGAGTACTTGGATCCAGAAAAAAAAAAAAGGGAATTTTTGTTTTAACTTCGAGGTTATACTATATGTATGTATACTATTAGATAATAAGTTATAGTACATAAGTATAAATGAGGAAATTTATACCGGATATATATATCTTATTCTTAGACATATTTCTTTAATATAGAGATGTTAGGATCTTTTGTGTTAGTCACTTCTTTTACTGATACACAGATTGGTAATCATTTTTCTTTTCAAATATGGAAGTGATATTTATAATATGGTCTTGAAGATATACAACACAAATTTTAATTTAATTAAATCTAAACATATTAATTTTTATAATATCATATTTCATGATATTGAAAGGGGGAGGTTTGGTCTCAATCGCACATTTATATTTGATAAATATATGTGTTTACAGGATACTTTAATAATTAATATTTCAAGTACAAAGGAAGAATTGGGAATAAAAAAAAAATATATTTGAAGTATATCATAATGCATTTATATACTAAGAGAAGTGTATTATTTGTAAGGTTACATGACTTAATTATTTTTATAGGTTACTGATAGGTAGGGAAATCCTATAAGATACTGGTAACATTAAGGTTATGTATTTTTAAAGACATAGGTGTTATATACATAGAAGGCCTTATTTTTATTTCAATTTTATTTTTATTCCAATTTTCATTTTTTTCTTTTATTCCTATTTTTTTATATTAATTATTTTAATATTCACATTTTTAATCAAAATCTAAATTCTACAATTTTTATTTTTTCTTCAGATTTTAAATATCTCAATTGTGAAAACACTTCAATATTTAGTTCAGTAATATCTAATATAAGAATATTACTTTATTAAATATGAATCATATTAAAAGGGAAAAGTTCCACTTTTTTGGAAGAAAAGATACTTCCTTCATCATATATACAATTGTTTACTTTCTGGTAATACATTATTTTTATATTAGTATGTTAACACAATAAGGATGAAGTATTACTTATAGTTACACATTTCCTTATAGTAGGTTATTTAATAAATAATAGACAAATCAAATAAATTAAATTAGAGTAATAAAGATGGAAGATTAAGGTACATCTAGGTTTACCTTCCTATATTTACAAATAATATATATTATATTTTTAATCAATAATAATTTATAATGGGTATTATTGTCTTTTGATGATATCATCCAGTCTTTTTCAAAAGGTTATTTGCTTTGGTTTATAATTTTACAAATGATCTAACTAAAAAGCCACATTGTTGCCTTTCATATTTATAATATGATACATGTTATAGGTACACACTATATTGTTTCATATTTTATATTATATTTTGGTTACATTCAACACATTGCCACCTATGGGTTTGGAAGGGTAATGCACCAATGACAAAAAGGTCATTACATGAGAATACTATTGTCTATACCATTATGCAGTATTTTATCATTCTGAGTATCAATTATATCAATACTTCTACGATAATAATAATGACATGGTATTATAGTATTAGAGTTATGGTACGCTGTGACATTTATTAGTGATAGTTATTGCCATATTTGGTATTTAGGTAGGGATGAAGTCTTCAATCAAGATTATAGAAGATAAAAAGACTTTATAATTATCCTAAAGTTAAAAGGGATTCTGCAAAAAGGTCCAAAAGGTAACGTGTCAAATAAGACTGTGAAACATACAAAATACACTTACCGCGTTTGCACTTCAGAAACACAATGGTCTTATGGTTCAAGGATGGACAATGACACATGGTCTGTGCATTAAGACCTCCCTAAAGTTACTAAGAAGAGCAATGACGTGTTAAAGTTAACCCCTGTCGTGCTGACCAAGAACGTCTTAACATCTGTTCTAGGATTTGACAACAGGCAGCATGAAGGAAATTACACTGCACAGACATCAAAGACTTCTGCTATTCTTCTACACTCATGAACTGTGGTTTATCAACATTGGCTATGGACTTTGTAATAAAGAATAAAGTTTATGGACTTTGATCTAACAATGATAAACGCAATATGTGACTGTATAAATTGGTAACCATCCATTTTTATCAAAGGATTTATTTCTAAGAGACTGTGTTTATGCCGGATTACATCGGAGATAAGAAGACATCAACTCAGAGGACATCATATGGTGACCGGATTTGTTTTTGCATTTCTTTTTAGGTCTAGCGAAGTATAGTTATATATTTTTATATGATTGATCAGTCATGGCCTATCATAACATGAATCTACATTATTATATTATTGAACTTACAACATGAATAATGCAAATTAATTATTATTCATCATTATTATTGATATTAATATATCATCACCAAATAAGGAAAGAAGATTTGTTATTTTAATGATGTATTAATTAATTATCGGGGTTACTCCACCCGCTTCAAGGGGGGTTTGTAAAAACATTAAAATTAATACATCTAGTTATCAAATATTTCATAGTAAGACATATAAGTTCACAGTTCTGTTTATGTTGAAGGGCATAGTATATTAATAAAGTTTTTATAAGGAATAAGTATTAAAATATCCATATTGAATATATATATATGCTGAGCATGGAAGGATATATATAAATCCTTCCAGAAGCTTCTGGTAGCTTCTAGAAGCTTATGTCATATGGAGCTATATTCAACTAAACACCCTATATGGACTGGACAGTTGTTATATAACACACGATGGAGGGGGCTATGGCTCGCTCCTCCACATTGCCTGCTGTCAGAAGACTCCTGTGCAAGATGAAGACACGTTGTCCGGCCTAAGAGATGACATTCCCTGCATTGCCATTCAGGACCCAAAGAAAGATGGGTAAAGACTTCCCATTGATCATTATGGACTAAATGAACTCTTTGTGTAAGCTATCAAAGTATATTATTTTTCCTTCCTGTAACTGAACCCTGGCAACCATTTTTAAATAGATAAAATACATTTATTTTTACATTTTTGAGGTCTTTTCATTCATGCGCCTTTACGTATTTGAAGAAAAATATATTTAAGAGTATATTTTTTAACAACTACCATGCTCGGGTGCTCAGTACTGGTAACTCGTGATGAGCGGGCACTACCATGCTCGGGTGCTCAGTACTGGTAACTGGTGATGAGCGGGCACTGCCATGCTCGGGTGCTCAGTACTGGTAACTAGTGATGAGCGGGCACTACCATGCTCGGGTGCTCAGTACTGGTAACTAGTGATGAGCGAGCACTACCATGCTCGGGTGCTCAGTACTGGTAACTAGTGATGAGCGGGCACTACCATGCTCGGGTGCTCAGTACTGGTAACTAGTGATGAGCGGGCACTACCATGCTCGGGTGCTCAGTACTGGTAACTAGTGATGAGCGGGCACTACCATGCGCAGGTGCTCAGTACTGGTAACTAGTGATGAGCGGGCACTACCATGCTCGGTACTCAGTACTGGTAACTAGTGATGAGCGGGCACTACCATGTTCGGGTGCTCAGTACTGGTAACTAGTGATGAGCGGGCACTACCATGCTCGGGTGCTCAGTACTGGTAACTAGTGATGAGCGGGCACTACCATGCGCAGGTGCTCAGTACTGGTAACTAGTGATGAGCGGGCACTACCATGCTCGGTGCTCAGTACTGGTAACTAGTGATGAGCGGACACTACCATGCTCAGGTGCTCAGTACTGGTAACTAGTGATGAGCGGGCACTACCATGCTCAGGTGCTCAGTACTGGTAACTAGTGATGAGCGGGCACTACCATGCTCGGGTGCTCAGTACTGGTAACTAGTGATGAGCGGACACTACCATGCTCGGGTGCTCAGTACTGGTAACTAGTGATGAGCGGGCACTACCATGCTCAGGTGCTCAGTACTGGTAACTAGTGATGAGCGGGCACTACCATGCTCGGGTACCCAGTACTGGTAACTAGTGATGAGCGAGCACTACCATGCTCGGGTGCTCAGTACTGGTAACTAGTGATGAGCGGGCACTACCATGCTCGGGTGCTCAGTACTGGTAACTAGTGATGAGCAAGCACTACCATGCTCGGGTGCTCAGTACTGGTAACTAGTGATGAGCGGGCACTACCATGCTCAGGTGCTCAGTACTGGTAACTAGTGATGAGCGAGCACTACCATGCTCGGGTGCTCAGTACTGGTAACTCGTGATGAGCGGGCACTACCATGCTCGGGTGCTCAGTACTGGTAATTAGTGATGAGCGGGCACTACCATGCTCAGGTGCTCTGTACTGGTAACTAGTGATGAGCGGGCACTACCATGCTCGGGTGCTCAGTACTGGTAACTCGTGATGAGCGGGCACTACCATGCTCGGGTGCTCAGTACTGGTAACTAGAGATGAGCGGGCACTACCATGCTCAGGTGCTCAGTACTGGTAACTCGTGATGAGCGGGCACTACCATGCTTGGGTGCTCAGTACTGGTAACTAGTGATGAGTGGGCACTACCATGCTCGGGTGCTCAGTACTGGTAACTAGAGATGAGCGGGCACTACCATGCTCAGGTGCTCAGTACTGGTAACTCGTGATGAGCGGGCACTACCATGCTCAGGTGCTCAGTACTGGTAACTCGTGATGAGCGGGCACTACCATGCTCGGGTGCTCAGTACTGGTAACTCGTGATGAGCGGGCACTACCATGCTCGGGTGCTCAGTACTGGTAACTCGTGATGAGCGGGCACTACCATGCTCGGGTGCTCTGTACTGGTAACTCGTGATGAGCGGGCACTACCATGCTCGGGTGCTCAGTACTGGTAACTCGTGATGAGCGGGCACTACCATGCTCAGGTGCTCAGTACTGGTAACTCGTGATGAGCGGGCACTACCATGCTCGGGTGCTCAGTACTGGTAACTCGTGATGAGCGGGCACTACCATGCTCAGGTGCTCAGTACTGGTAACTCGTGATGAGCGGGCACTACCATGCTCGGGTGCTCAGTACTGGTAACTCGTGATGAGCGGGCACTACCATGCTCAGGTGCTCAGTACTGGTAACTAGTGATGAGCGGGCACTACTGTAAAAACATTAAAATTAATACATCTAGTTATCAAATATTTCATAGTAAGACATATAAGTTCACAGTTCTGTTTATGTTGAAGGGCATAGTATATTAATAAAGTTTTTATAAGGAATAAGTATTAAAATATCCATATTGAATATATATATATGCTGAGTGTCACAAACCACCGAGGGGGTCACTCAGAAATCCCCCGCGCTGGCTACCAGTACGTCACAATCGGGGGGTAACAAGTGGGGGTCACCCCTCCTTTATACCTCCCGACCGACAGACAGAGCACGTGATGCGCTCTCTAGCGCCCCTCTTATAGTCAGGCCAATTATGGAATTGCCCGACCATAAGCAAGGAGGCCGCTATACTACTTATGCCGATTATTGAAGGGTCCCCGGTGAGAGTAAGGTATATATTCCCCCGACCTCCGCGGGAGGAATATATAAAATCTCCCCGAATCTCACTGGCCTCCCCACAATAATCCTTGGCACAATTCGCTGCCACCAACCGATTTACGGTAACTATTAGCCGAACACACAGACGTGGGATTCAAGATCGAGATAACAGAACAGCCCAAGATTAATTATATAATTTAATCAGCCTAAAGCCACACTAGAAACTACAATATATACAATAGGGAATCTACAGAATATACATATGTCAGAGTACAGTTACAGATAAAGCATGGGTTACAAACAGGCATACACAGTTCCAGCAGTTACCTTGTTGCGTCTGGCCACAGGGGGGCGCTGTACCCAGGTTTCTAGGATCCTTCCCACAGATGTTTCCTACACGTGCCCCCAGCGAAAAGAACACTGGAAAATGGCCGAAGTAGGGTTATCAACCTGGGCAATCCAGGTCCCCTCCTACCTTCGTGACCTCACAGGGAGCACTGCTCCACCCCTGGCTGGAGTTATGGACAATCCACAACATGGAATATGGGCCATAACTTTGCCTGGGAGCGTCGTAGGCGGACGCCAATGCTCTCATTGTGACAGTTATGAATTTAGCTACAGAACGAGGGGACTCATGACCTGTCTGCCAGTTCCCCATTGGCTGATATCACGCCTGGGGCATTTCCCAATGTCCTGCTCCCATAAAAAGGGTGTGCCGGCATCGTCCGCATGCGGAGACACCATTTTTATGGTTGCCATATTTATCGGAAATATGGCTTGCGAGATATGAACCATTTTTTACTGGAGTCGTTCTGTCTGGCTATTTCCATAGCCTTGCTAACTAGCTAGCAGCCCCCACTACAGGGTCACGGCAGGGAGTCATCCTGTGTCCATTGTCCCCAAGCCACCTAATTTCCATATCACAGGACATGGCCATGGAGGTGTAAGTGGAACACTGAGAACAAGAAGGGAGGGGGCACTGCCAGGGAGTGATGAGGGATTATGACTGGAGTCATAATTCATCTTCATATCCCGGGATTTGCCTCACACCTCCCCCCTTTTGAGGGCGCTAGGGGGCAGCACACTCCGGTGTTCCCCCGTGCGCCCGTCCGCGACCTCTCCTTGTCGGGACAGCCCGTCTGCGTTACCGTGGTCACGGCCCCTTTTGTGGCGAATGGTGAAGTTGTATTGCTGGAGCGCAAGGCTCCATCGCAACAATCGCCCATTCGTCCCAGAGACGGTGTGCAACCAGCTGAGGGGATTGTGGTCCGTCTCCACGATGAAGTGGCGCCCGTATAGATAGGGTTGCAGACGCTGCAGGGCCCACACTATGGCCAGGCACTCCTTCTCCATTGTAGAATAGGCCACTTCCCTTGGTAACAGCTTCCTGCTCAGGTACAAGACTGGGTGCTCTTGGCTCGCAGAGTCCACCTGGCTGAGTACCGCACCGAGGCCGAAGTCACTGGCGTCGGTCTGTACTACAAACGGCCGCGTGAAGTCGGCTGCCTGTAGCACGGGCGGGCTGGACAGGGCGTCCTTTAGGGCCCGGAAGGCTGTCTCGCAGTCCATTGTCCAATCGACTGCAGAGGGCAGCTTCTTCTTGGTGAGGTCCGTCAAGGGCTTTGCCAGGCTACTATAGCATGGAACAAACCTCCTATAGTACCCAGCGGTCCCCAAGAAGGACATCACCTGCTTCTTGGTCCTGGGGGTGGGCCAGGATGCGATGGCTTCCACTTTCTCAGGCTCGGGCTTCAGTGTTCTCCCACCTACCCGGTGACCGAGGTACTGGACCTCGCTCATGGCCAGCTGACACTTTCCCGGCTTGATGGTCAAACCTGCCCGGTGGATCCGCCTGAGCACCTGTGCTAGATGCTCTAGGTGGTCCTCCCAGGTGGGACTGAAGACGGCAATGTCATCCAGGTACGCGGCCGCGTACCCTTCAAGTCCCTTGAGCAGGGTGTTGACCATCCGCTGGAAAGTGGCAGGGGCATTCCTCATCCCGAATGGCATCACCGTGGACTCGTACAGTCCAAATGGGGTAATAAAGGCAGAGCGTTCCCTGGCCTTGCGAGTCAGGGGGATCTGCCAATATCCCCGGCTCAGATCCGTGATGGTCAGGTACTGAGCCCCGGCCAACTGATCGAGCAGGTCATCGATGCGTGGCATTGGGTACGCATCGGCGACCGTGACCGCATTGAGCCCCCTGTAGTCCACGCAGAACCGAGTGGTTCGGTCCTTCTTAGGGACGAGGACTACAGGCGAGGCCCAAGCGCTGTTGGATGCCTGGATCACCCCCAGCTTCAGCATCTCGTCAATCTCCTGGCGCATGTGTTGCTGCACCTCCAGGGAGACCCGATATGCTGAACGCCGGATCGGGGGATGATCCCCAGTGTCCACGTGATGGACAGCCAAGTCAGTCCTTCCGGGCTGGTTGGTAAACAACCCCCGGAAGGGGAGGAGGGTGGCCCACAGCTGGGACCGTTGGTCTTCCAAGAGCTGGTGGCCAACCTCCACATCCTCAATGGATCCGCCTGCCCTAACCTGGGCTAGCATATCCAAGAGGGTTTCCGCTTCTCCCTCCTCGGGCAGGTTGCACACGGGGAGCGCACATGCCTCCCGCTCATGATGTGCCTTCATCATGTTCACATGGAAGGGCTTCCGCCTTCCACGGGCAGGGTCCAGGGTGACCAGGTACGTTACAGGGTTGAGCTGCTGGTACACGAGGTATGGGCCTTCCCAGGCTGCCTGAAGCTTGTCCTGTGGTACGGGGACCAGTACCCACACCTTTTGACCCACTTGGTAGGTCCTCTCACAAGCGTTCTGGTCGTACCAACGCTTCTGATCGGCCTGGGCTTGAGCCATATTGTCGTGTACCAGTTGCGTCAAGGCCTGCATTTTGTCCCGGAAGCGCATGACATACTCGATAACCGACACTCCAGGGGTGGCCAAATCCCCTTCCCAAGCCTCTTTCACCAGAGCCAGGGGGCCCCGCACACGTCGCCCGTACAGGAGCTCAAACGGTGAGAATCCTGTTGAGGCCTGTGGAACCTCCCGGTAAGCAAATAACAGGTGTGGGAGATACCGCTCCCAGTCACGCCCATGGGAGTCGACCAACATCTTAAGCATCTGCTTTAAGGTGCCATTGAACCGCTCGCACAGGCCATTAGTCTGTGGATGGTACGGGCTGGCCACCAGATGTCGCACCTGGACTTGCTTACAGAGGGCCTCCATCAGCTGGGACATGAATTGGGTCCCCCGGTCAGTGAGCATTTCCTGGGGAAAACCCACTCGGGAGAAAATCTCCAGCAATGCGGTGGCCACCTTGTCAGCCCGAATGGACGACAAGGCCACTGCTTCTGGGTACCGGGTGGCATAGTCCACTACCGTCAGTAGGAAGCGTTTCCCGGAGCTGCTGGGGATGGCCAGCGGGCCGACCAGATCCACAGCCACCCTCCTGAAAGGCTCATCGATGATTGGCAGAGATACTAGTGGGGCTTTGGGGTGTGGCCCCGCCTTCCCCACTCTCTGACAGGTTTCACACGAACGGCAGTAGGCAGCCACATCGGCCCCCATTTTTGGCCAGTAGAAATGCTGGTTTAACCTGGCCTTGGTCTTAGCGATCCCTAGGTGTCCGGCCATCGGAATCTCATGTGCGATCCGCAACAACTCCGTCCGGAATGGATAGGGTACCCCCAACTGTCGGTCCCTGGGCCACGCCTCCGGTGAACCCTGCTGGACCGTGGCCCGGTACAGCCGTCCTTGGTCCCAGACCACTCGCTCCGGGTCCGAGTCCGAGGGAGGCTGTGCCGCCTGCTCCTTAAGCGCTTTCAGGCTGTCGTCAGCTTCTAACGCTGCCTGAAACCCCTGACTAGATGTGGCCAGAATCGACGAGACTGTCACATCTTCAGTCAGTACCCCGGGACCTGTGTCCTGGCCTCCACCTGACTCGGCTGCCACTTGGTCAGAAGGGGAAGAGCTATCGGACCTCCGGGAGGCCCCTTGGCTTCCAGCACTCCCACTGCGGGTGACAGCGGCCACAGCCGCTGCGACCGTGGGTCGTGCCTGCTCCTCCTCCGTTCCTGACCAAGTCGCCGGTTCAGGCAGACCTACCTGGCTTCCTGACACCCCGGTTGTGGGGGAACCATGCACCGAGATCTTACCTGGGAGCACTTCCGCTCCTGGACCGGCCCCAATCTCACCTGCCTGTTCCCCTCCTGCAGCAACAGAACCCCGCTGTGAAATCTCTGGGGACCCCACATTTGCTGTGGTAGCCCCCACCCCACACACTGGTCCTCCCCCTGCAGCACCCTGCTCTCTGCTTATCCCTGCAGAGGGCAACAGATCCCAGCTCACAGGCTGATTACTTGTAGAGGCATTGTCACACCTTTCTCTGACCCCCTCCCCTGTCACAGCTGCAGCTGCGTGTGTGTCTATGGTGTCTATGCAAGCAGAAAAATCAGAGTTCACTCCCTCCTCCCTTACATCATTCATAGATAACACATTAACATTGTTAGGAGTCATGTCAGTACGGGCTGAAGGTTCAGCCCTTGGGGGGGGCCCAAACTGGGAGGTTATCTGCCCCAAATCTGTCCCAAGTAGCACGTTTGCGGGGATCCGATCAGTTACCCCCACCTCCCTCACCCCCCGCCCTGCGCCCCAGTCCACATAAATGTCAGCAACAGGCAGCGCCGGGTCAGTGCCTCCAATCCCGGAGACAGCGAGGGTTTTTCCAGGGATCAAGTCTTGGGGGGACACCATCTCAGGCCGCACCAGAGTCACCTCCGAGGCGCTGTCTCGCAGTCCTATGGTCACAGACCGGCCGACGGTGACAGGTTGGAAGCTGTCCAGGGACCTACCACCACCCCCACCCACACAATACACCATGGGCGGCCCTTGGGACGGGGACGGAGCCGGGGCCTTGGGACGCTGAGGGCACATGGCCTTGAAGTGTCCCGGTAGGTTGCACTGGTGGCACCGTCTTGGTTCCGCCACGGGCCTGGAGAGGGGAGTTGAGGGGGACACCCCCTGCAGTCTAGGGGCAGGTGGGGCAGTCGCAGAATTCATCTTACCCCCTCTCCAGGTGCTGCTGGTGGCCGCTCTCCTGGCCTCAGGGGCCCGGTTGTTGGTGTAGTCATCGGCAAGGGCAGCTGTAGCCGTGGACCCCTTTGGCTTCTGGTCTCGGATGAACTGGCGGAGATCCTCAGGGCAGTTCCACAAGAGTTGCTCCGTGATGAACAAGTCCAGGATCTCCGGTCCGGTGGAAAGCTGCAGGCCTTGGGTCCAGTGGTCGGCAGCTCGGGCAAGTGCCCGCCGGTGGTCAGCCCAGGAGTCCTTTGGTCCCTTCTGTAGGCTCCGGAACTTCTTGCGGTAGGACTCTGGAGTGAGGTTGTACTGTTGGATCAGGGCCCGCTTGATGGTGTCGTAGCCCTGATCTGCCTCAGCAGGCAAGTCCCCAAGGATATCCAGGGCCTTACCCCTTAAACGGGGGGTCAGGTATTTGGCCCACTGGTCCTTGTCCAGATGGTGCTGCAAGCAAGTCCGTTCAAAAGCAGTCAAGAAAGAGTCCAAGTCTCCATCCTTCTCCAGCACTGGGAAGTCCTCAACACGGACCTTTGGAAGTTTGGTGTCTCGAAGGTCACATGTGGCTGATGAGGGCCGGAGCTGAGCTAGCTGCAGCTGGTAGTCACGGTCTGCCTGTCGCTCTCGCTCTTCACGCGCTGCCTGCCGCTCTCGCTCCGCAGCCTCACGCTCTGCGTGCCGCTCCGCAGCCTCAGCGTCACGCGCTGCCTGCCGCTCTGCCCTGCGCTCTGCCAGGAGTTCCTTGTAGCCCTTCTGGTCTCCAGCCTGGAGAAGGGCCATAGCCATTTGAAGAAGGCTATCCGAGCCTCCCAGGCTCGGTGGAATGGCACGTGGTGATCTGCGGCACGCTGCAGAGCTAGGCGATTCACTGTCCCTTTCAGAGCGGAGGGCTGGCATCTGGCTCGTTGAGGAACCTTGGGTGAGCTGCTCCTCATCTTGTCCAGCAGTGCCAGGTTGCGCAATGTCCTCGGCAGAACGGTTTTCTGGCGTCGAGCTCCTGGAGGACTCGTGGGCAACCTCCTCATTGCTGTCCACAGCACCGTCCTCCCTCTCTTCGGCTCCTGCCTTAGCATTGGCCAGTTGCATAGCTCTGCTCCTGGTGCCATCAGCCATTCTTGCAGACTTTTGGTCACTGACACAGAACTGACACCTGATGCCTCCACACACCTTACAGTATCTGCACTCTGACACTCTAGTGTTGAGCTAGTCTGAAGACCCCAGCAGCCACAGCTGCTGCAGGCAGTCTTTAGTGTCTGGGAGTATGGGTCTCACACTCACACACACTATTATCTCGATCCCACCGCTATGCCACCAATATGTCACAAACCACCGGGGGGGTCACTCAGAAATCCCCCCGCGCTGGCTACCAGTACGTCACAATCGGGGGGTAACAAGTGGGGGTCACCCCTCCTTTATACCTCCCGACCGACAGACAGAGCACGTGACGCGCTCTCTAGCGCCCCTCTTATAGTCAGGCCAATTATGGAATTGCCCGACCATAAGCAAGGAGGCCGCTATACTACTTATGCCGATTATTGAAGGGTCCCCGGTGAGAGTAGGGTATATATTCCCCCGACCTCCGCGGGCGGAATATATAAAATCTCCCCGAATCTCACTGGCCTCCCCACAATAATCCTTGGCACAATTCGCTGCCACCAACCGATTTACGGTAACTATTAGCCGAACACACAGACGTGGGATTCAAGATCGAGATAACAGAACAGCCCAAGATTAATTATATAATTTAATCAGCCGAAGCCACACTAGAAACTACAATATATACAATAGGGAATCTACAGAATATACATATGTCAGAGTACAGTTACAATCAAAGCATGGGTTACAAACAGGCATACACAGTTCCAGCAGTTACCTTGTTGCGTCTGGCCACAGGGGGGCGCTGTACCCAGGTTTCTAGGATCCTTCCCACAGATGTTTCCTACACGTGCCCCCAGCGAAAAGAACACTGGAAAATGGCCGAAGTAGGGTTATCAACCTGGGCAAATCCAGGTCCCCTCCTACCTTAGTGACCTCAGAGGGAGCACTGCTCCACCCCTGGCTTGAGTTATGGACAATCCACAACATGGAATATGGGCCATAACTTTGCCTGGGAGCGTCGTAGGCGGACGCCAATGCTCTCATTGTGACAGTTATGAATTTAGCTACAGAATGAGAGGACTCATGACTTGTCTACTAGTTCCCCATTGGCTGATATCACGCCTGGGGTATTTCCCAAGCTCCCGCTCCCATAAAAAGGGTGTGCCGGCATCGTCCGCATGCGGAGACACCATTTTTATGGTTGCCATATTTATCGGAAATATGGCTTGCGAGATATGAACCATTTTTTACTGGAGTCGTTCTGTCTGGCTATTTCCATAGCCTTGCTAACTAGCTAGCAGCCCCCACTACAGGGTCACGGCAGGGAGTCATCCTGTGTCCATTGTCCCCAAGCCACCTAATTTCCATATCACAGGACATGGCCATGGAGGTGTAAGTGGAACACTGAGAACAAGAAGGGAGGGGGCACTGCCAGGGAGTGATGAGGGATTATGACTGGAGTCATAATTCAGCTTCATATCCCGGGATTTGCCTCACACTGAGCATGGAAGGATATATATAAATCCTTCCAGAAGCTTCTGGTAGCTTCTAGAAGCTTATGTCATATGGAGCTATATTCAACTAAACACCCTATATGGACTGGACAGTTGTTATATAACACACGATGGAGGGGGCTATGGCTCGCTCCTCCACATTGCCTGCTGTCAGAAGACTCCTGTGCAAGATGAAGACACGTTGTCCGGCCTAAGAGATGACATTCCCTGCATTGCCATTCAGGACCCAAAGAAAGATGGGTAAAGACTTCCCATTGATCATTATGGACTAAATGAACTCTTTGTGTAGGCTATCAAAGTATATTATTTTTCCTTCCTGTAACTGAACCCTGGCAACCATTTTTAAATAGATAAAATACATTTATTTTTACATTTTTGAGGTCTTTTCATTCATGCGCCTTTACGTATTTGAAGAAAAATATATTTAAGAGTATATTTTTTAACAACTACCATGCTCGGGTGCTCAGTACTGGTAACTGGTGATGAGCGGGCACTGCCATGCTCGGGTGCTCAGTACTGGTAACTAGTGATGAGCGGGCACTACCATGCTCGGTGCTCAGTACTGGTAACTAGTGATGAGCGGGCACTACCATGCTCGGGTGCTCAGTACTGGTAACTAGTGATGAGCGGGCACTACCATGCTCGGGTGCTCAGTACTGGTAACTAGTGATGAGCGGGCACTACCATGCTCAGGTGCTCAGTACTGGTAACTAGTGATGAGCGGGCACTACCATGCTCAGGTGCTCAGTACTGGTAACTAGTGAAGAGAGGGCACTACCATGCTCGGGTGCTCAGTACTGGTAACTAGTGATGAGCGGGCACTATCATGCTCGGGTGCTCAGTACTGGTAACTAGTGATGAGCGGGCACTACCATGCTCGGGTGCTCAGTACTGGTAACTAGTGATGAGCGGGCACTACCATGCTCGGGTGCTCAGTACTGGTAACTAGTGATGAGCGGACACTACCATGCTCAGGTGCTCAGTACTGGTAAATCGTGATGAGCGGGCACTACCATGCTCGGGTGCTCAGTACTGGTAACTCGTGATGAGCGGGCACTACCATGCTCGGGTGCTCAGTACTGGTAATTAGTGATGAGCAGGCACTACCATGCTCAGGTGCTCAGTACTGGTAACTAGTGATGAGCGGGCACTATCATGCTCGGGTGCTCAGTACTGGTAACTAGTGATGAGCGGGCACTACCATGCTCGGGTGCTCAGTACTGGTAACTAGTGATGAGCGGGCACTACCAGGCTCAGGTGCTCTGTACTGGTAACTCGTGATGAGCGGGCACTACCATGCTCGGGTGCTCAGTACTGGTAATTAGTGATGAGCGGGCACTACCATGCTCGGGTGCTCAGTATTGGTAACTAGTGATGAGCGGGCACTACCATGCTCGGGTGCTCAGTACTGGTAACTAGTGATGAGCGAGCACTACCATGCTCGGGTGCTCAGTACTGGTAACTAGTGATGAGCGGGCACTACCATGCTCGGGTGCTCAGTACTGGTAACTAGTGATGAGCGGGCACTATCATGCTCGGGTGCTCAGTACTGGTAACTAGTGATGAGCGGGCACTACCATGCTCGGATGCTCAGTACTGGTAACTCGTGATGAGCGGGCACTACCATGCTCGGGTGCTCAGTACTGGTAATTAGTGATGAGCGGGCACTACCATGCTCAGGTGCTCTGTACTGGTAACTAGTGATGAGCGTGCACTACCATGCTCGGGTGCTCTGTACTGGTAACTAGGGATGAGCGGGCACTACCATGCTCAGGTGCTCAGTACTGGTAACTAGTGATGAGCGGGCACTACCATGCTCGGTGCTCAGTACTGGTAGCTAGTGATGAGCGGGCACTACCATGCTCGGGTGCTCTGTACTGGTAACTAGTGATGAGCGGGCACTACCATGCTCAGGTGCGCAGTACTGGTAACTAGTGATGAGCGGGCACTACCATGCTCGAGTGCTCAGTACTGGTAACTAGTGATGAGCGGGCACTACCATGCTCGGGTGCTCAGTACTGGTAACTAGTGATGAGCGGGCACTACCATGCTCAGGTGCTCAGTACTGGTAACTAGTGATGAGCGGGCACTACCATGTTTGGGTGCTCAGTACTGGTAACTAGTGATGAGCGGGCACTACCATGCTCAGGTGCTCAGTACTGGTAACTAGTGATGAGCGGGGCACTACCATGCTCGGGTGCTCAGTACTGGTAACTAGGGATGAGCGAGCACTACCATGCTCGGGTGCTCAGTACTGGTAACTAGTGATGAGCGGGCACTACCATGCTCGGGTGCTCAGTACTGGTAACTAGGGATGAGCGAGCACTACCATGCTCGGGTGCTCAGTACTGGTAACTCGTGATGAGCGGGCACTACCATGCTCGGGTGCTCAGTACTGGTAACTAGGGATGAGCGAGGACTACCATGCTCGGGTGCTCAGTACTGGTAACTAGTGATGAGCGGGCACTACCATGCTCAGGTGCTCAGTACTGGTAACTAGTGATGAGCAGGCACTACCATGCTCGGGTGCTCAGTACTGGTAACTAGTGATGAGCGGGCACTACCATGCTCAGGTGCTCAGTACTGGTAACTAGTGATGAGCGGGGCACTACCATGCTCGGGTGCTCAGTACTGGTAACTCGTGATGAGCGGGCACTACCATGCTCGGGTGCTCAGTACTGGTAACTCGTGATGAGCGGGCACTACCATGCTCGGGTGCTCAGTACTGGTAATTAGTGATGAGCGGGCACTACCATGCTCAGGTGCTCTGTACTGGTAACTAGTGATGAGCGGGCACTACCATGCTCGGGTGCTCAGTACTGGTAACTAGGGATGAGCGGGCACTACCATGCTCGGATGCTCAGTACTGGTAACTAGTGATGAGCGGGCACTACCATGGTCGGGTGCTCAGTACTGGTAACTCGTGATGAGCGGGCACTACCATGCTCGGGTGCTCAGTACTGGTAACTAGTGATGAGCGGGCACTACCATGCTCGGGTGCTCAGTACTGGTAACTCGTGATGAGCGGGCACTACCATGCTCGGGTGCTCAGTACTGGTAACTAGTGATGAGCGGGCACTACCATGCCCAGGTGCTCTGTACTGGTAACTAGTGATGAGCGGGCACTACCATGCTCGGGTGCTCAGTACTGGTAACTAGTGATGAGCGGGCACTACCATGCTCGGGTGCTCTGTACTGGTAACTAGGGATGAGCGGGCACTACCATGCTCAGGTGCTTAGTACTGGTAACTAGTGATGAGCGGGCACTACCATGCTCAGGTGCTCTGTACTGGTAACTAGTGATGAGCGGGCACTACCATGCTCGGGTGCTCAGTACTGGTAACTAGTGATGAGCGGACACTACCATGCTCGGGTGCTCAGTACCGGTAACTAGTGATGAGCGGACACTACCATGCTCGGGTGCTCAGTACTGGTAACTAGTGATGAGCGGACACTACCATGCTCGGGTGCTCAGTACTGGTAACTAGTGATGAGCGGGCACTACCATGCTCGGGTGCTCAGTACTGGTAACTAGTGATGAGTGGGCACTACCATGCTCGGGTGCTCAGTACTGGTAACTAGTGATGAGCGGGCACTGCCATGCTCGGGTGCTCAGTACTGGTAACTAGTGATGAGCGGGCACTACCATGCTCAGTACTGGTAACTAGTGATGAGCGGGCACTACCATGCTCGGGTGCTCAGTACTGGTAACTAGTGATGAGCGGGCACTACCATGCTCAGGTGCTCAGTACTGGTAACTCGTGATGAGCGGGCACTACCATGCTCGGGTGCTCAGTACTGGTAACTAGGGATGAGCGGGCACTACCATGCTCGGGTGCTCAGTACTGGTAACTAGTGATGAGTGGGCACTACCATGCTTAGGTGCTCAGTACTGGTAACTAGTGATAAGCGGGCACTACCATGCTCGGGTGCTCAGTACTGGTAACTAGGGATGAGCGGGCACTACCATGCTCGGGTGCTCAGTACTGGTAACTAGGGATGAGCGGGCTCTACCATGCTCGGGTGCTCAGTACTGGTAACTAGTGATGAGCAGGCACTACCATGCTCGGGTGCTCAGTACTGGTAACTAGTGATGAGCGGGCACTACCATGCTCAGGTGCTCAGTACTGGTAACTAGTGATGAGCGGGCACTACCATGCTCGGGTAATCTGTACTGGTAACTAGTGATGAGCGAGCACTACCATGCTCGGGTGCTCTGTACTGGTAACTAGTGATGAGCGGGCACTACCATGCTCAGGTGCTCAGTACTGGTAACTAGTGATGAGCGGGCACTACCATGCTCAGGTGCTCTGTACTGGTAACTAGTGATGAGCGAGCAGTACCATGCTCGGGAGCTTTGTACTGGTAACTAGTGATGAGCGGACACTACCATGCTCGGGTGCTCAGTACTGGTAACTAGTGATGAGTGGGCACTACCATGCTCGGGTGCTCTGTACTGGTAACTAGTGATGAGTGGGCACTACCATGCTCAGGTGCTCAGTACTGGTAACTAGTGATGAGCGGGCAGTACCATGCTCGGGAGCTCAGTACTGGTAACTAGTGATGAATGGGCACTACCATGCTCGGGTGCTCTGTACTGGTAACTGGTGATGAGCGGGCACTACCATGCTCGGGTGCTCAGTACTGGTAACTAGTGATGAGCGGGCACTACCATGTTCCGGTGCTCAGTACTGGTAACTAGGGATGAGCGGGCACTACCATGCTCAGGTGCTCAGTACTGGTAACTCGTGATGAGTGGGCACTACCATGCTCAGGTGCTCAGTACTGGTAACTAGTGATGAGCGAGCACTACCATGCTCGGGTGCTCTGTACTGGTAACTAGTGATGAGCGGGCACTACCATGCTCGGGTGCTCAGTACTGGTAACTAGGGATGAGCGGGCTCTACCATGCTCGGGTGCTCAGTACTGGTAACTAGTGATGAGCAGGCACTACCATGCTCGGGTGCTCAGTACTGGTAACTAGTGATGAGCGGGCACTACCATGCTCAGGTGCTCAGTACTGGTAACTAGTGATGAGCGGCCACTACCATGCTCGGGTAATCTGTACTGGTAACTAGTGATGAGCGAGCACTACCATGCTCGGGTGCTCTGTACTGGTAACTAGTGATGAGCGGGCACTACCATGCTCAGGTGCTCAGTACTGGTAACTAGTGATGAGCGGGCACTACCATGCTCAGGTGCTCTGTACTGGTAACTAGTGATGAGCGAGCAGTACCATGCTCGGGAGCTTTGTACTGGTAACTAGTGATGAGCGGACACTACCATGCTCGGGTGCTCAGTACTGGTAACTAGTGATGAGTGGGCACTACCATGCTCGGGTGCTCTGTACTGGTAACTAGTGATGAGTGGGCACTACCATGCTCAGGTGCTCAGTACTGGTAACTAGTGATGAGCGGGCAGTACCATGCTCGGGAGCTCAGTACTGGTAACTAGTGATGAATGGGCACTACCATGCTCGGGTGCTCTGTACTGGTAACTGGTGATGAGCGGGCACTACCATGCTCGGGTGCTCAGTACTGGTAACTAGTGATGAGCGGGCACTACCATGTTCCGGTGCTCAGTACTGGTAACTCGTGATGAGTGGGCACTACCATGCTCAGGTGCTCAGTACTGGTAACTAGTGATGAGCGAGCACTACCATGCTCGGGTGCTCTGTACTGGTAACTAGTGATGAGCGGGCACTACCATGCTCGGGTGCTCAGTACTGGTAACTAGTGATGAGCGGCACTACCATGCTCGGGTGCTCAATACTGGTAACTAGTGATGAGCGGTCACTACCATGCTCAGGTGCTTAGTACTGGTAACTAGTGATGAGCGGGCACTACCATGCTCGGGTGCTCAGTACTGGTAACTAGTGATGAGCGGGCACTACCATACTCAGGTGCTCAGTACTGGTAACTAGTGATGAGCGGGCACTACCATGCTCGGGTGCTCAGCACTGGTAACTAGTGATGAGCGGGCACTACCATGCTCGGGTGCTCAGTACTGGTAACTAGTGATGAGCGGGCACTACCATGCTCGGGTGCTCAGTACTGGTAACTAGTGATGAGCGGGCACTACCATGCTCGGGTGCTCAGTACTGGGAACTAGTGATGAGCGGGCACTACCATGCTCGGGTGCTCAGTACTGGTAACTAGTGATGAGTGGGCACTACCATGCTCGGGGGCTCAGTACTGGTAACTAGTGATGAGCGGGCACTACCATGCTCAGGTGCTCTGTACTGGTAACTAGTGATGAGTGGGCACTACCATGCTCGGGGGCTCAGTACTGGTAACTAGTGAAGAGCGGGCACTACCATGCTCGGGTGCTCAGTACTGGTAACTAGTGATGAGCGGGCATTACCATGCTCGGGTGCTCAGTACTGGTAACTAGTGATGAGCGAGCACCACCATGCTCGGGTGCTCAGTACTGGTAACTAGTGATGAGCGGGCACTACCATGCTCGGGTGCTCAGTACTGGTAACTAGGGATGAGCGGGCACTACCATGCTCGGGTGCTCAGTACTGGTAACTAGTGATGAGCGAGCACTGCCATGCTCAGGTGCTCAGTACTGGTAACTAGTGATGAGCGAGCACTGCCATGCTCAGGTGCTCAGTACTGGTAACTAGTGATGAACGGGCACTACCATGCTCGGGTGCTCAGTACTGGTAACTAGTGATGAGCGAGCACTGCCATGCTCAGGTGCTCAGTACTGGTAACTAGTGATGAGCGGGCACTACCATGCTCGGGTGCTCAGTACTGGTAACTAGGGATGAGCGGGCACTACCATGCTCGGGTGCTCAGTACTGGTAACTAGTGATGAGCGTGTACTACCATGCTCAGGTGCCCTGTACTGGTAACTAGTGATGAGCGGGCACTACCATGCTCGGGTGCTCTGTACTGGTAACTAGGGATGAGCGGGCACTACCATGCCCAGGTGCTCTGTACTGGTAACTAGTGATGAGCGGGCACTACCATGCTCGGGTGCTCAGTACTGGTAACTAGTGATGAGCGGGCACTACCATGCTCGGGTGCTCAGTACTGGTAACTAGTGATGAGCGGGCACTACCATGCTCGGGTGCTCTGTACTGGTAACTAGGGATGAGCGGGCACTACCATGCTCAGGTGCTTAGTACTGGTAACTAGTGATGAGCGGGCACTACCATGCTCAGGTGCTCTGTACTGGTAACTAGTGATGAGCGAGCACAACCATGCTCGGGTGCTCAGTACTGGTAACTAGTGATGAGCGGACACTACCATGCTCGGGTGCTCAGTACTGGTAACTAGTGATGAGCGGACACTACCATGCTCGGGTGCTCAGTACTGGTAACTAGTGATGAGCGGGCACTACCATGCTCGGGTGCTCAGTACTGGTAACTAGTGATGAGCGGGCACTACCATGCTCAGGTGCTCAGTACTGGTAACTCGTGATGAGCGGGCACTACCATGCTCGGGTGCTCAGTACTGGTAACTAGGGATGAGCGGGCACTACCATGCTCGGGTGCTCAGTACTGGTAACTAGTGATGAGTGGGCACTACCATGCTTAGGTGCTCAGTACTGGTAACTAGTGATAAGCGGGCACTACCATGCTCGGGTGCTCAGTACTGGTAACTAGGGATGAGCGGGCACTACCATGCTCGGGTGCTCAGTACTGGTAACTAGGGATGAGCGGGCTCTACCATGCTCGGGTGCTCAGTACTGGTAACTAGTGATGAGCGGGCACTACCATGCTCAGGTGCTCAGTACTGGTAACTAGTGATGAGCGGGCACTACCATGCTCGGGTGCTCAGTACTGGTAACTAGTGATGAGCGGGCACTACCATGCTCGGGTGCTCAGTACTGGTAACTAGTGATGAGCAGGCACTACCATGCTCGGGTGCTCAGTACTGGTAACTAGTGATGAGCGGGCACTACCATGCTCAGGTGCTCAGTACTGGTAACTAGTGATGAGCGGGCACTACCATGCTCGGGTAATCTGTACTGGTAACTAGTGATGAGCGAGCACTACCATGCTCGGGTGCTCTGTACTGGTAACTAGTGATGAGCGGGCACTACCATGCTCAGGTGCTCAGTACTGGTAACTAGTGATGAGCGGGCACTACCATGCTCAGGTGCTCTGTACTGGTAACTAGTGATGAGCGAGCAGTACCATGCTCGGGAGCTTTGTACTGGTAACTAGTGATGAGCGGACACTACCATGCTCGGGTGCTCAGTACTGGTAACTAGTGATGAGTGGGCACTACCATGCTCGGGTGCTCTGTACTGGTAACTAGTGATGAGTGGGCACTACCATGCTCAGGTGCTCAGTACTGGTAACTAGTGATGAGCGGGCAGTACCATGCTCGGGAGCTCAGTACTGGTAACTAGTGATGAGTGGGCACTACCATGCTCGGGTGCTCTGTACTGGTAACTGGTGATGAGCGGGCACTACCATGCTCGGGTGCTCAGTACTGGTAACTAGTGATGAGCGGGCACTACCATGTTCCGGTGCTCAGTACTGGTAACTAGGGATGAGCGGGCACTACCATGCTCAGGTGCTCAGTACTGGTAACTCGTGATGAGTGGGCACTACCATGCTCAGGTGCTCAGTACTGGTAACTAGTGATGAGCGAGCACTACCATGCTCGGGTGCTCTGTACTGGTAACTAGTGATGAGCGGGCACTACCATGCTCGGGTGCTCAGTACTGGTAACTAGTGATGAGCGGCACTACCATGCTCGGGTGCTCAATACTGGTAACTAGTGATGAGCGGTCACTACCATGCTCAGGTGCTTAGTACTGGTAACTAGTGATGAGCGGGCACTACCATGCTCGGGTGCTCAGTACTGGTAACTAGTGATGAGCGGGCACTACCATACTCAGGTGCTCAGTACTGGTAACTAGTGATGAGCGGGCACTACCATGCTCGGGTGCTCAGCACTGGTAACTAGTGATGAGCGGGCACTACCATGCTCGGGTGCTCAGTACTGGTAACTAGTGATGAGCGGGCACTACCATGCTCGGGTGCTCAGTACTGGTAACTAGTGATGAGCGGGCACTACCATGCTCGGGTGCTCAGTACTGGGAACTAGTGATGAGCGGGCACTACCATGCTCGGGTGCTCAGTACTGGTAACTAGTGATGAGTGGGCACTACCATGCTCGGGGGCTCAGTACTGGTAACTAGTGATGAGCGGGCACTACCATGCTCAGGTGCTCTGTACTGGTAACTAGTGATGAGTGGGCACTACCATGCTCGGGGGCTCAGTACTGGTAACTAGTGAAGAGCGGGCACTACCATGCTCGGGTGCTCAGTACTGGTAACTAGTGATGAGCGGGCACTACCATGCTCGGGTGCTCAGTACTGGTAACTAGTGATGAGCGAGCACCACCATGCTCGGGTGCTCAGTACTGGTAACTAGTGATGAGCGGGCACTACCATGCTCGGGTGCTCAGTACTGGTAACTAGGGATGAGCGGGCACTACCATGCTCGGGTGCTCAGTACTGGTAACTAGTGATGAGCGAGCACTGCCATGCTCAGGTGCTCAGTACTGGTAACTAGTGATGAGCGAGCACTGCCATGCTCAGGTGCTCAGTACTGGTAACTAGTGATGAGCGAGCACTGCCATGCTCAGGTGCTCAGTACTGGTAACTAGTGATGAGCGGGCACTACCATGCTCGGGTGCTCAGTACTGGTAACTAGGGATGAGCGGGAACTACCATGCTCGGGTGCTCAGTACTGGTAACTAGTAATGAGCGAGCACTGCCATGCTCAGGTGCTCAGTACTGGTAACTAGTGATGACCGGGCACTACCATGCTCGGGTGCTCAGTACTGGTAACTAGTGATGAGCGGGCACTACCATGCTCGGGTGCTCTGTACTGGTAACTAGTGATGAGCGGGCACTACCATGCTCGGGTGCTCAGTACTGGTAACTAGTGATGAGCGGACACTACCATGCTCAGGTGCTCAG
The DNA here is from genome assembly GCF_048569485.1 of Anomaloglossus baeobatrachus. Taxonomy (NCBI): domain Eukaryota; kingdom Metazoa; phylum Chordata; class Amphibia; order Anura; family Aromobatidae; genus Anomaloglossus; species Anomaloglossus baeobatrachus. Next base: position 205,760 of record NW_027442955.1, on the reverse strand, counting down.
TACTGGTAACTAGTGATGAGCGGACACTACCATGCTCGGGTGCTCAGTACTGGTAACTAGTGATGAGCGGGCACTACCATGCTCGGGTGCTCTGTACTGGTAACTAGTGATGAGCAGGCACTACCATGCTCGGGTGCTCAGTACTGGTAACTAGGGATGAGCGGGCACTACCATGCTCGGGTGCTCAGTACTGGTATCTAGTGATGAGCGGGCACTACCATGCTCAGGTGCTCAATACTGGTAACTAGTGATGAGTGGGCACTACCATGCTCAGGTACTCAGTACTGGTAACTAGTGATGAGCGGGCACTACCATGCTCAGGTACTCAGTACTGGTAACTAGTGATGAGTGGGCACTACCATGCTCGGGTGCTCAGTACTGGTAACTAGTGATGAGTGGGCACTACCATGCTGAGGTGCTCAGTACTGGTAACTAGTGATGAGCGAGCACTACCATGCTCAGGTGCTCAGTACTGGTAACTAGTGATGAGTGGGTACTACCATGCTCAGGTGCTCAGTACTGGTAACTAGGGATGAGCGGGCACTACCATGCTCGGGTGCTCAGTACTGGTAACTAGTGATGAGTGGGTACTACCATGCTCAGGTGCTCAGTACTGGTAACTAGTGATGAGCGGGCACTACCATGCTCAGGTGCTCAGTACTGGTAACTAGTGATGAGTGGGCACTACCATGCTCAGGTGCTCAGTACTGGTAACTAGTGATGAGCGGGCACTACCATGCACGGGTGCTCAGTACTGGTAACTAGTGATGAGCGGGCACTACCATGCTCGGGTGCTTAGTACTGGTAACTAGTGATGAGCGAGCACTACCATGCTCGGGTGCTCAGTACTGGTAACTAGTGATGAGCGGGCACTACCATGCTCAGGTGCTCAGTACTGGTAACTAGTGATGAGCGGGCACTACCATGCTCAGGTACTCAGTACTGGTAACTAGTGATGAGCGGGCACTACCATGCTCAGGTACTCAGTACTGGTAACTAGTGATGAGTGGGCACTACCATGCTCGGGTGCTCAGTACTGGTAACTAGTGATGAGTGGGCACTACCATGCTGAGGTGCTCAGTACTGGTAACTAGTGATGAGCGAGCACTACCCATGCTCAGGTACTCAGTACTGGTAACTAGTGATGAGTGGGCACTACCATGCTCAGGTGCTCAGTACTGGTAACTAGTGATGAGTGGGCACTACCATGCTGAGGTGCTCAGTACTGGTAACTAGTGATGAGCGGGCACTACCATGCTCGGGTGCTCTGTACTGGTAACTAGTGATGAGCGGGCACTACCATGCTCAGGTGCTCAGTACTGGTAACTATTGATGAGCGGGCACTACCATGCTCGAGTGCTCAGTACTGGTAACTAGTGATGAGCGGGCACTACCATGCTCGGGTGCTCAGTACTGGTAACTAGTGATGAGCGGGCACTACCATGCTCAGGTGCTCAGTACTGGTAACTAGTGATGAGCGGGCACTACCATGTTCGTGTGCTCAGTACTGGTAACTAGTGATGAGCGGGCACTACCATGCTCAGGTGCTCAGTACTGGTAACTAGTGATGAGCGGGGCACTACCATGCTCGGGTGCTCAGTACTGGTAACTAGGGATGAGCGAGCACTACCATGCTCGGGTGCTCAGTACTGGTAACTAGTGATGAGCGGGCACTACCATGCTCGGGTGCTCAGTACTGGTAACTAGGGATGAGCGAGCACTAACATGCTCGGGTGCTCAGTACTGGTAACTCGTGATGAGCGGGCACTACCATGCTCGGGTGCTCAGTACTGGTAACTAGGGATGAGCGAGGACTACCATGCTCGGGTGCTCAGTACTGGTAACTAGTGATGAGCGGGCACTACCATGCTCAGGTGCTCAGTACTGGTAACTAGTGATGAGCGGGCACTACCATGCTCGGGTGCTCAGTACTGGTAACTAGTGATGAGCGGGCACTACCATGCTCAGGTGCTCAGTACTGGTAACTAGTGATGAGCGGGGCACTACCATGCTCGGGTGCTCAGTACTGGTAACTCGTGATGAGCGGGCACTACCATGCTCGGGTGCTCAGTACTGGTAACTCGTGATGAGCGGGCACTACCATGCTCGGGTGCTCAGTACTGGTAATTAGTGATGAGCGGGCACTACCACGCTCAGGTGCTCTGTACTGGTAACTAGTGATGAGCGGGCACTACCATGCTCGGGTGCTCAGTACTGGTAACTAGGGATGAGCGGGCACTACCATGCTCGGGTGCTCAGTACTGGTAACTCGTGATGAGCGGGCACTACCATGCTCGGGTGCTCAGTACTGGTAACTAGTGATGAGCGGGCACTACCATGCTCGGGTGCTCAGTACTGGTAACTCGTGATGAGCGGGCACTACCATGCTCAGGTGCTCAGTACTGGTAACTAGTGATGAGCGGGCACTACCATGCCCAGGTGCTCTGTACTGGTAACTAGTGATGAGCGGGCACTACCATGCTCGGGTGCTCAGTACTGGTAACTAGTGATGAGCGGGCACTACCATGCTCGGGTGCTCTGTACTGGTAACTAGGGATGAGCGGGCACTACCATGCTCAGGTGCTTAGTACTGGTAACTAGTGATGAGCGGGCACTACCATGCTCAGGTGCTCTGTACTGGTAACTAGTGATGAGCAGGCACTACCATGCTCGGGTGCTCAGTACTGGTAACTAGTGATGAGCGGGCACTACCATGCTCGGGTGCTCAGTACTGGTAACTAGTGATGAGCGGTCACTACCATGCTCGGGTGCTCAGTACTGGTAACTCGTGATGAGCGTACACTACCATGCTCGGGTGCTCAGTACTGGTAACTCGTGATGAGCGGACACTACCATGCTCGGGTGCTCAGTACTGGTAACTCGTGATGAGCGGACACTACCATGCTCGGGTGCTCAGTACTGGTAACTAGTGATGAGCGGGCACTACCATGCTCGGGTGCTCAGTACTGGTAACTAGTGATGAGTGGGCACTACCATGCTCGGGTGCTCAGTACTGGTAACTAGTGATGAGCGGGCACTGCCATGCTCCGGTGCTCAGTACTGGTAACTAGTGATGAGCGGGCACTACCATGCTCAGTACTGGTAACTAGTGATGAGCGGGCACTACCATGCTCGGGTGCTCAGTACTGGTAACTAGTGATGAATGGGCACTACCATGCTCGGGTGCTCAGTACTCGTAACTAGTGATGAGCGGGCACTACCATGCTCAGGTGCTCAGTACTGGTAACTAGTGATGAGCGGGCACTACCATGCTCGGGTGCTCAGTACTGGTAACTAGTGATGAGCGGGCACTACCATGCTCGGGTGCTCAGTACTGGTAACTAGTGATGAGCGGGCACTACCATGCTCGGGTGCTCAGTACTGGTAACTAGTGATGAGCGTGTACTACCATGCTCAGGTGCCCTGTACTGGTAACTAGTGATGAGCGGGCACTACCATGCTCGGGTGCTCTGTACTGGTAACTAGGGATGAGCGGGCACTACCATGCCCAGGTGCTCTGTACTGGTAACTAGTGATGAGCGGGCACTACCATGCTCGGGTGCTCAGTACTGGTAACTAGTGATGAGCGGGCACTACCATGCTCGGGTGCTCTGTACTGGTAACTAGGGATGAGCGGGCACTACCATGCTCAGGTGCTTAGTACTGGTAACTAGTGATGAGCGGGCACTACCATGCTCAGGTGCTCTGTACTGGTAACTAGTGATGAGCGGGCACTACCATGCTCGGGTGCTCAGTACTGGTAACTAGTGATGAGCGGACACTACCATGCTCGGGTGCTCAGTACTGGTAACTAGTGATGAGCGGACACTACCATGCTCGGGTGCTCAGTACTGGTAACTAGTGATGAGCGGACACTACCATGCTCGGGTGCTCAGTACTGGTAACTAGTGATGAGCGGGCACTACCATGCTCGGGTGCTCAATACTGGTAACTAGTGATGAGCGGGCACTACCATGCTCAGGTGCTCTGTACTGGTAACTAGTGATGAGCGGGCACTACCATGCTCGGGTGCTCAGTACTGGTAACTAGTGATGAGTGGGCACTACCATGCTCGGGTGCTCAGTACTGGTAACTAGTGATGAGCGGGCACTGCCATGCTCGGGTGCTCAGTACTGGTAACTAGTGATGAGCGGGCACTACCATGCTCAGGTGCTCAGTACTGGTAACTAGTGATGAGCGGGCACTACCATGCTCGGGTGCTCAGTACTGGTAACTAGTGATGAGCGGACACTACCATGCTCGGGTGCTCAGTACTGGTAACTAGTGATGAGCGGGCACTACCATGCTCGGGTGCTCAGTACTGGTAACTAGTGATGAGCGGGCACTACCATGCTCGGGTGCTCAGTACTGGTAACTAGTGATGAATGAGCACTACCATGCTCGGGTGCTCAGTACTCGTAACTAGTGATGAGCGGGCACTACCATGCTCAGGTGCTCAGTACTGGTAACTAGTGATGAGCGGGCACTACCATGCTCGGGTGCTCAGTACTGGTAACTAGTGATGAGCGGGCACTACCATGCTCGGGTGCTCAGTACTGGTAACTAGTGATGAGCGTGTACTACCATGCTCAGGTGCCCTGTACTGGTAACTAGTGATGAGCGGGCACTACCATGCTCAGGTGCTCAGTACTGGTAACTAGTGATGAGCGGGCACTACCATGCTCAGGTGCTCAGTACTGGTAACTAGTGATGAGCGGGCACTACCATGCTCGGGTGCTCAGTACTGGTAACTAGTGATGAGCGGGCACTACCATGCTCAGGTGCTCAGTATTGGTAACTAGTGATGAGTGGACACTACCATGCTCGGGTGCTCAGTACTGGTAACTAGTGATGAGCGGGCACTACCATGCTCGGGTGCTCAGTACTGGTAACTAGTGATGAGCGGGCACTACCATGCTCAGGTGCTCAGTACTGGTAACTCGTGATGAGCGGGCACTACCATGCTCGGGTGCTCAGTACTGGTAACTAGGGATGAGCGGGCACTACCATGCTCGGGTGCTCAGTACTGGTAACTAGTGATGAGTGGGCACTACCATGCTTAGGTGCTCAGTACTGGTAACTAGTGATAAGCGGGCACTACCATGCTCGGGTGCTCAGTACTGGTAACTAGGGATGAGCGGGCACTACCATGCTCGGGTGCTCAGTACTGGTAACTAGTGATGAGCGCACACTACCATGCTCAGGTGCTCAGTACTGGTAACTAGTGATGAGCGGACACTACCATGCTCGGGTGCTCAGTACTGGTAACTAGTGATGAGTGGGCACTACCATGCTCGGGTGCTCTGTACTGGTAACTAGTGATGAGTGGGCACTACCATGCTCAGGTGCTCAGTACTGGTAACTAGTGATGAGCGGGCAGTACCATGCTCGGGAGCTCAGTACTGGTAACTAGTGATGAGTGGGCACTACCATGCTCGGGTGCTCTGTACTGGTAACTGGTGATGAGCGGGCACTACCATGCTCAGGTGCTCAGTACTGGTAACTAGTGATGAGCGGGCACTACCATGCTCAGGTGCTCTGTACTGGTAACTAGTGATGAGCGAGCAGTACCATGCTCGGGAGCTCAGTACTGGTAACTAGTGATGAGCGGACACTACCATGCTCGGGTGCTCAGTACTGGTAACTAGTGATGAGCGGGCACTACCATGCTCAGGTGCTCAGTACTGGTAACTAGTGATGAGCGGGCACTACCATGCTCAGGTGCTCTGTACTGGTAACTAGTGATGAGCGAGCAGTACCATGCTCGGGTGTTCTGTACTGGTAACTAGTGATGAGTGGGCACTACCATGCTCGGGTGCTCAGCACTGGTAACTAGGGATGAGCGGGCACTACCATGCTCAGGTGCTCTGTACTGGTAACTAGTGATGAGCGGGCACTACCATGCTCGGGTGCTCAGCACTGGTAACTAGGGATGAGCGGGCACTACCATGCTCAGGTGCTCTGTACTGGTAACTAGTGATGAGTGGGCACTACCATGCTCGGGTGCTCAGCACTGGTAACTAGGGATGAGCGGGCACTACCATGCTCAGGTGCTCTGTACTGGTAACTAGTGATGAGCGGGCACTACCATGCTCGGGTGTTCTGTACTGGTAACTAGTGATGAGCGGACACTACCATGCTCAGGTGCTCAGTACTGGTAACTAGTGATGAGCGGGCACTACCATGCTCGGGAGCTCAGTACTGGTAACTAGTGATGAGCGGACACTACCATGCTCAGGTGCTCAGTACTGGTAACTAGTGATGAGCGGGCACTACCATGCTCGGGTGCTCAGTACTGGTAACTAGTGATGAGTGGGCACTACCATGCTCGGGTGCTCTGTACTGGTAACTAGTGATGAGTGGGCACTACCATGCTCGGGTGCTCAGTACTGGTAACTAGTGATGAGCGGACACTACCATGCTCAGGTGCTCAGTACTGGTAACTAGTGATGAGCGGGCACTACCATGCTCGGGTGCTCAGTACTGGTAACTAGTGATGAGTGGGCACTACCATGCTTAGGTGCTCAGTACTGGTAACTAGTGATAAGCGGGCACTACCATGCTCGGGTGCTCAGTACTGGTAACTAGGGATGAGCGGGCACTACCATGCTCGGGTGCTCAGTACTGGTAACTAGTGATGAGCGCACACTACCATGCTCAGGTGCTCAGTACTGGTAACTAGTGATGAGCGGGCACTGCCATGCTCCGGTGCTCAGTACTGGTAACTAGTGATGAGCGGGCACTACCATGCTCAGTACTGGTAACTAGTGATGAGCGGGCACTACCATGCCTCGGGTGCTCAGTACTGGTAACTAGTGATGAATGGGCACTACCATGCTCGGGTGCTCAGTACTCGTAACTAGTGATGAGCGGGCACTACCATGCTCAGGTGCTCAGTACTGGTAACTAGTGATGAGCGGGCACTACCATGCTCGGGTGCTCAGTACTGGTAACTAGTGATGAGCGGGCACTACCATGCTCGGGTGCTCAGTACTGGTAACTAGTGATGAGCGGGCACTACCATGCTCGGGTGCTCAGTACTGGTAACTAGTGATGAGCGTGTACTACCATGCTCAGGTGCCCTGTACTGGTAACTAGTGATGAGCGGGCACTACCATGCTCGGGTGCTCTGTACTGGTAACTAGGGATGAGCGGGCACTACCATGCCCAGGTGCTCTGTACTGGTAACTAGTGATGAGCGGGCACTACCATGCTCGGGTGCTCAGTACTGGTAACTAGTGATGAGCGGGCACTACCATGCTCGGGTGCTCTGTACTGGTAACTAGGGATGAGCGGGCACTACCATGCTCAGGTGCTTAGTACTGGTAACTAGTGATGAGCGGGCACTACCATGCTCAGGTGCTCTGTACTGGTAACTAGTGATGAGCGGGCACTACCATGCTCGGGTGCTCAGTACTGGTAACTAGTGATGAGCGGACACTACCATGCTCGGGTGCTCAGTACTGGTAACTAGTGATGAGCGGACACTACCATGCTCGGGTGCTCAGTACTGGTAACTAGTGATGAGCGGACACTACCATGCTCGGGTGCTCAGTACTGGTAACTAGTGATGAGCGGGCACTACCATGCTCGGGTGCTCAATACTGGTAACTAGTGATGAGCGGGCACTACCATGCTCAGGTGCTCTGTACTGGTAACTAGTGATGAGCGGGCACTACCATGCTCGGGTGCTCAGTACTGGTAACTAGTGATGAGTGGGCACTACCATGCTCGGGTGCTCAGTACTGGTAACTAGTGATGAGCGGGCACTGCCATGCTCGGGTGCTCAGTACTGGTAACTAGTGATGAGCGGGCACTACCATGCTCAGGTGCTCAGTACTGGTAACTAGTGATGAGCGGGCACTACCATGCTCGGGTGCTCAGTACTGGTAACTAGTGATGAGCGGACACTACCATGCTCGGGTGCTCAGTACTGGTAACTAGTGATGAGCGGGCACTACCATGCTCGGGTGCTCAGTACTGGTAACTAGTGATGAGCGGGCACTACCATGCTCGGGTGCTCAGTACTGGTAACTAGTGATGAATGAGCACTACCATGCTCGGGTGCTCAGTACTCGTAACTAGTGATGAGCGGGCACTACCATGCTCAGGTGCTCAGTACTGGTAACTAGTGATGAGCGGGCACTACCATGCTCGGGTGCTCAGTACTGGTAACTAGTGATGAGCGGGCACTACCATGCTCAGGTGCTCAGTACTGGTAACTAGTGATGAGCGTGTACTACCATGCTCAGGTGCCCTGTACTGGTAACTAGTGATGAGCGGGCACTACCATGCTCAGGTGCTCAGTACTGGTAACTAGTGATGAGCGGGCACTACCATGCTCAGGTGCTCAGTACTGGTAACTAGTGATGAGCGGGCACTACCATGCTCGGGTGCTCAGTACTGGTAACTAGTGATGAGCGGGCACTACCATGCTCAGGTGCTCAGTATTGGTAACTAGTGATGAGTGGACACTACCATGCTCGGGTGCTCAGTACTGGTAACTAGTGATGAGCGGGCACTACCATGCTCGGGTGCTCAGTACTGGTAACTAGTGATGAGCGGGCACTACCATGCTCAGGTGCTCAGTACTGGTAACTCGTGATGAGCGGGCACTACCATGCTCGGGTGCTCAGTACTGGTAACTAGGGATGAGCGGGCACTACCATGCTCGGGTGCTCAGTACTGGTAACTAGTGATGAGTGGGCACTACCATGCTTAGGTGCTCAGTACTGGTAACTAGTGATAAGCGGGCACTACCATGCTCGGGTGCTCAGTACTGGTAACTAGGGATGAGCGGGCACTACCATGCTCGGGTGCTCAGTACTGGTAACTAGTGATGAGCGCACACTACCATGCTCAGGTGCTCAGTACTGGTAACTAGTGATGAGCGGACACTACCATGCTCGGGTGCTCAGTACTGGTAACTAGTGATGAGTGGGCACTACCATGCTCGGGTGCTCTGTACTGGTAACTAGTGATGAGTGGGCACTACCATGCTCAGGTGCTCAGTACTGGTAACTAGTGATGAGCGGGCAGTACCATGCTCGGGAGCTCAGTACTGGTAACTAGTGATGAGTGGGCACTACCATGCTCGGGTGCTCTGTACTGGTAACTGGTGATGAGCGGGCACTACCATGCTCAGGTGCTCAGTACTGGTAACTAGTGATGAGCGGGCACTACCATGCTCAGGTGCTCTGTACTGGTAACTAGTGATGAGCGAGCAGTACCATGCTCGGGAGCTCAGTACTGGTAACTAGTGATGAGCGGACACTACCATGCTCGGGTGCTCAGTACTGGTAACTAGTGATGAGCGGGCACTACCATGCTCAGGTGCTCAGTACTGGTAACTAGTGATGAGCGGGCACTACCATGCTCAGGTGCTCTGTACTGGTAACTAGTGATGAGCGAGCAGTACCATGCTCGGGTGTTCTGTACTGGTAACTAGTGATGAGTGGGCACTACCATGCTCGGGTGCTCAGCACTGGTAACTAGGGATGAGCGGGCACTACCATGCTCAGGTGCTCTGTACTGGTAACTAGTGATGAGCGGGCACTACCATGCTCGGGTGCTCAGCACTGGTAACTAGGGATGAGCGGGCACTACCATGCTCAGGTGCTCTGTACTGGTAACTAGTGATGAGTGGGCACTACCATGCTCGGGTGCTCAGCACTGGTAACTAGGGATGAGCGGGCACTACCATGCTCAGGTGCTCTGTACTGGTAACTAGTGATGAGCGGGCACTACCATGCTCGGGTGTTCTGTACTGGTAACTAGTGATGAGCGGACACTACCATGCTCAGGTGCTCAGTACTGGTAACTAGTGATGAGCGGGCACTACCATGCTCGGGAGCTCAGTACTGGTAACTAGTGATGAGCGGACACTACCATGCTCAGGTGCTCAGTACTGGTAACTAGTGATGAGCGGGCACTACCATGCTCGGGTGCTCAGTACTGGTAACTAGTGATGAGTGGGCACTACCATGCTCGGGTGCTCTGTACTGGTAACTAGTGATGAGTGGGCACTACCATGCTCAGGTGCTCAGTACTGGTAACTAGTGATGAGCGGGCACTACCATGCTCGGGAGCTCAGTACTGGTAACTAGTGATGAGTGGGCACTACCATGCTCGGGTGCTCTGTACTGGTAACTGGTGATGAGCGGGCACTACCATGCTCGGGTGCTCAGTACTAGTAACTAGTGATGAGCGGGCACTACCATGTTCCGGTGCTCAGTACTGGTAACTAGGGATGAGCGGGCACTACCATGCTCAGGTGCTCAGTACTGGTAACTCGTGATGAGTGGGCACTACCATGCTCAGGTGCTCAGTACTGGTAACTAGTGATGAGCGAGCACTACCATGCTCGGGTGCTCTGTACTGGTAACTAGTGATGAGCGGGCACTACCATGCTCGGGTGCTCAGTACTGGTAACTAGTGATGAGCGGGCACTACCATGCTCGGGTGCTCAGTACTGGTAACTAGTGATGAGCGGGCACTACCATGCTCGGGTGCTCAGTACTGGTAACTAGTGATGAGTGGGCACTACCATGCTCGGGTGCTCTGTACTGGTAACTAGTGATGAGTGGGCACTACCATGCTCAGGTGCTCAGTACTGGTAACTAGTGATGAGCGGGCACTACCATGCTCGGGAGCTCAGTACTGGTAACTAGTGATGAGTGGGCACTACCATGCTCGGGTGCTCTGTACTGGTAACTGGTGATGAGCGGGCACTACCATGCTCGGGTGCTCAGTACTAGTAACTAGTGATGAGCGGGCACTACCATGTTCCGGTGCTCAGTACTGGTAACTAGGGATGAGCGGGCACTACCATGCTCAGGTGCTCAGTACTGGTAACTCGTGATGAGTGGGCACTACCATGCTCAGGTGCTCAGTACTGGTAACTAGTGATGAGCGAGCACTACCATGCTCGGGTGCTCTGTACTGGTAACTAGTGATGAGCGGGCACTACCATGCTCGGGTGCTCAGTACTGGTAACTAGTGATGAGCGGGCACTACCATGCTCGGGTGCTCAATACTGGTAACTAGTGATGAGCGGTCACTACCATGCTCAGGTGCTTAGTACTGGTAACTAGTGATGAGCGGGCACTACCATGCTCGGGTGCTCAGTACTGGTAACTAGTGATGAGTGGGCACTACCATGCTCGGGTGCTCTGTACTGGTAACTAGTGATGAGTGGGCACTACCATGCTCAGGTGCTCAGTACTGGTAACTAGTGATGAGCGGGCACTACCATGCTCGGGAGCTCAGTACTGGTAACTAGTGATGAGTGGGCACTACCATGCTCGGGTGCTCTGTACTGGTAACTGGTGATGAGCGGGCACTACCATGCTCGGGTGCTCAGTACTAGTAACTAGTGATGAGCGGGCACTACCATGTTCCGGTGCTCAGTACTGGTAACTAGGGATGAGCGGGCACTACCATGCTCAGGTGCTCAGTACTGGTAACTCGTGATGAGTGGGCACTACCATGCTCAGGTGCTCAGTACTGGTAACTAGTGATGAGCGAGCACTACCATGCTCGGGTGCTCTGTACTGGTAACTAGTGATGAGCGGGCACTACCATGCTCGGGTGCTCAGTACTGGTAACTAGTGATGAGCGGGCACTACCATGCTCGGGTGCTCAATACTGGTAACTAGTGATGAGCGGTCACTACCATGCTCAGGTGCTCAGTACTGGTAACTAGTGATGAGCGGGCACTACCATGCTCAGGTGCTTAGTACTGGTAACTAGTGATGAGCGGGCACTACCATGCTCGGGTGCTCAGTACTGGTAACTAGTGATGAGCGGGCACTACCATACTCAGGTGCTCAGTACTGGTAACTAGTGATGAGCGGGCACTACCATGCTCGGGTGCTCAGCACTGGTAACTAGTGATGAGCGGGCACTACCATGCTCGGGTGCTCAGTACTGGTAACTAGTGATGAGCGGGCACTACCATGCTCGGGTGCTCAGTACTGGTAACTAGTGATGAGCGGGCACTACCATGCTCGGGTGCTCAGTACTGGGAACTAGTGATGAGCGGGCACTACCATGCTCGGGTGCTCAGTACTGGTAACTAGTGATGAGTGGGCACTACCATGCTCGGGGGCTCAGAACTGGTAACTAGTGATGAGCGGGCACTACCATGCTCAGGTGCTCTGTACTGGTAACTAGTGATGAGTGGGCACTACCATGCTCGGGGGCTCAGTACTGGTAACTAGTGATGAGCGGGCACTATCATGCTCGGGTGCTCAGTACTGGTAACTAGTGATGAGCGGGCACTACCATGCTCGGGTGCTCAGTACTGGTAACTAGTGATGAGCGAGCACCACCATGCTCGGGTGCTCAGTACTGGTAACTAGTGATGAGCGGACACTACCATGCTCGGGTGCTCAGTACTGGTAACTAGGGATGAGCGGGCACTACCATGCTCGGGTGCTCAGTACTGGTAACTAGTGATGAGCGAGCACTGCCATGCTCAGGTGCTCAGTACTGGTAACTAGTGATGAGCGAGCACTGCCATGCTCAGGTGCTCAGTACTGGTAACTAGTGATGAGCGAGCACTGCCATGCTCAGGTGCTCAGTACTGGTAACTAGTGATGAGCGGGCACTACCATGCTCGGGTGCTCAGTACTGGTAACTAGGGATGAGCGGGCACTACCATGCTCGGGTGCTCAGTACTGGTAACTAGTGATGAGCGAGCACTGCCATGCTCAGGTGCTCAGTACTGGTAACTAGTGATGACCGGGCACTACCATGCTCGGGTGCTCAGTACTGGTAACTAGTGATGAGCGGACAATACCATGCTCAGGTGCTCTGTACTGGTAACTAGTGATGAGCGGGCACTACCATGCTCAGCTGCTCAGTACTGGTAACTAGTAATGAGCGGGCACTACCATGCTCAGGTGCTCAGTACTGGTAACTAGTGATGAGCGGGCACTACCATGCTCAGGTGCTCTGTACTGGTAACTAGTAATGAGCGGGCACTACCATGCTCAGGTGCTCAGTACTGGTAACTAGTGATGAGCGGACACTACCATGCTCGGGTGCTCAGTACTGGTAACTAGTGATGAGCGGGCACTACCATGCTCGGGTGCTCTGTACTAGTAACTAGTGATGAGCGGACACTACCATGCTCGGGTGCTCAGTACTGGTAACTAGGGATGAGCGGGCACTACCATGCTCGGGTGCTCAGTACTGGTAACTAGTGATGAGCGGGCACTACCATGCTCAGGTGCTCAGTACTGGTAACTAGTGATGAGTGGGCACTACCATGCTCAGGTGCTCAGTACTGGTAACTAGTGATGAGCGGGCACTACCATGCTCGGGTGCTCAGTACTGGTAACTAGTGATGAGCGGGCACTACCATGCTCAGGTACTCAGTACTGGTAACTAGTGATGAGTGGGCACTACCATGCTCGGGTGCTCAGTACTGGTAACTAGTGATGAGTGGGCACTACCATGCTGAGGTGCTCAGTACTGGTAACTAGTGATGAGCGAGCACTACCATGCTCGGGTGCTCAGTACTGGTAACTAGTGATGAGTGGGTACTACCATGCTCAGGTGCTCAGTACTGGTAACTAGTGATGAGCGGGCACTACCATGCTCAGGTGCTCAGTACTGGTAACTAGTGATGAGCGGGCACTACCATGCTCAGGTGCTCAGTACTCGTAACTAGTGATGAGCGGGCACTACCATGCTCGAGTGCTTAGTACTGGTAACTAGTGATGAGCGAGCACTACCATGCTCGGGTGCTCAGTACTGGTAACTAGTGATGAGCGGGCACTACCATGCTCGGGTGCTCAGTACTGGTAACTAGTGATGAGCGGGCACTACCATGCTCAGGTGCTCAGTACTGGTAACTAGTGATGAGCGGGCACTACCATGCTCAGGTACTCAGTACTGGTAACTAGTGATGAGCGGGCACTACCATGCTCAGGTACTCAGTACTGGTAACTAGTGATGAGTGGGCACTACCATGCTCGGGTGCTCAGTACTGGTAACTAGTGATGAGCGGGCACTACCATGCTCGGGTGCTCAGTACTGGTAACTAGTGATGAGCGGGCACTACCATGCTCGGGTGCTCAGTACTGGTAACTAGTGATGAGCGGGCACTACCATGCTCGGGTGCTCAGTACTGGTAACTAGTGATGAGCGGGCACTACCATGCTCGGGTGCTCAGTACTGGTAACTAGTGATGAGTGGGCACTACCATGCTGAGGTGCTCAGTACTGGTAACTAGTGATGAGCGAGCACTACCCATGCTCAGGTACTCAGTACTGGTAACTAGTGATGAGTGGGCACTACCATGCTCAGGTGCTCAGTACTGGTAACTAGTGATGAGCGGGCACTACCATGCTCGGGTGCTCAGTACTGGTAACTAGTGATGAGCGGGCACTACCATGCTCGGGTGCTCAGTACTGGTAACTAGTGATGAGTGGGCACTACCATGCTCAGGTGCTCAGTACTGGTAACTAGTGATGAGCGGGCACTACCATGCTGAGGTGCTCAGTACTGGTAACTAGTGATGAGCGGGCACTACCATGCTCGGGTGCTCAGTACTGGTAACTAGTGATGAGTGGGCACTACCATGCTGAGGTGCTCAGTACTGGTAACTAGTGATGAGCGGGCACTACCATGCTCAGGTGCTCAGTACTGGTAACTAGTGATGAGCGGGCACTACCATGCTCGGGTGCTCAGTACTGGTAACTAGTGATGAGCGGGCACTACCATGCTCAGGTGCTCAGTACTGGTAACTAGTGATGAGTGGGCACTACCATGCTGAGGTGCTCTGTACTGGTAACTAGTGATGAGCGAGCACTGCCATGCTCAGGTGCTCAGTACTGGTAACTAGTGATGAGCGAGCACTGCCATGCTCAGGTGCTCAGTACTGGTAACTAGTGATGAGCGAGCACTGCCATGCTCAGGTGCTCAGTACTGGTAACTAGTGATGAGCGGGCACTACCATGCTCGGGTGCTCAGTACTGGTAACTAGGGATGAGCGGGCACTACCATGCTCGGGTGCTCAGTACTGGTAACTAGTGATGAGCGAGCACTGCCATGCTCAGGTGCTCAGTACTGGTAACTAGTGATGACCGGGCACTACCATGCTCGGGTGCTCAGTACTGGTAACTAGTGATGAGCGGACAATACCATGCTCAGGTGCTCAGTACTGGTAACTAGTGATGAGCGGACACTACCATGCTCGGGTGCTCAGTACTGGTAACTAGTGATGAGCGAGCACTGCCATGCTCAGGTGCTCAGTACTGGTAACTAGTGATGAGCGGGCACTACCATGCTCGGGTGCTCAGTACTGGTAACTAGGGATGAGCGGGCACTACCATGCTCGGGTGCTCAGTACTGGTAACTAGTGATGAGCGAGCACTGCCATGCTCAGGTGCTCAGTACTGGTAACTAGTGATGACCGGGCACTACCATGCTCGGGTGCTCAGTACTGGTAACTAGTGATGAGCGGACAATACCATGCTCAGGTGCTCAGTACTGGTAACTAGTGATGAGCGGACACTACCATGCTCGGGTGCTCAGTACTGGTAACTAGTGATGAGCGGGCACTACCATGCTCGGGTGCTCAGTACTGGTAACTAGGGATGAGCGGGCACTACCATGCTCGGGTGCTCAGTACTGGTAACTAGTGATGAGCGGGCACTACCATGCACGGGTGCTCAGTACTGGTAACTAGTGATGAGCGGGCACTACCATGCTCGGGTGCTTAGTACTGGTAACTAGTGATGAGCGAGCACTACCATGCTCGGGTGCTCAGTACTGGTAACTAGTGATGAGCGGGCACTACCATGCTCGGGTGCTCAGTACTGGTAACTAGTGATGAGCGGGCACTACCATGCTCAGGTGCTCAGTACTGGTAACTAGTGATGAGCGGGCACTACCATGCTCAGGTACTCAGTACTGGTAACTAGTGATGAGCGGGCACTACCATGCTCAGGTACTCAGTACTGGTAACTAGTGATGAGTGGGCACTACCATGCTCGGGTGCTCAGTACTGGTAACTAGTGATGAGCGGGCACTACCATGCTCGGGTGCTCAGTACTGGTAACTAGTGATGAGCGGGCACTACCATGCTCGGGTGCTCAGTACTGGTAACTAGTGATGAGCGGGCACTACCATGCTCGGGTGCTCAGTACTGGTAACTAGTGATGAGCGGGCACTACCATGCTTGGGTGCTCAGTACTGGTAACTAGTGATGAGTGGGCACTACCATGCTCGGGTGCTCAGTACTGGTAACTAGTGATGAGTGGGCACTACCATGCTGAGGTGCTCAGTACTGGTAACTAGTGATGAGCGAGCACTACCCATGCTCAGGTACTCAGTACTGGTAACTAGTGATGAGTGGGCACTACCATGCTCAGGTGCTCAGTACTGGTAACTAGTGATGAGTGGGCACTACCATGCTGAGGTGCTCAGTACTGGTAACTAGTGATGAGCGAGCACTACCCATGCTCAGGTACTCAGTACTGGTAACTAGTGATGAGTGGGCACTACCATGCTCAGGTGCTCAGTGCTGGTAACTAGTGATGAGTGGGCACTACCATGCTCAGGTGCTCAGTACTGGTAACTAGTGATGAGCGGGCACTACCATGCTCGGGTGCTCAGTACTGGTAACTAGTGATGAGCGGGCACTACCATGCTCGGGTGCTCAGTACTGGTAACTAGTGATGAGTGGGCACTACCATGCTCAGGTGCTCAGTACTGGTAACTAGTGATGAGCGGGCACTACCATGCTCGGGTGCTCAGTACTGGTAACTAGTGATGAGCAAGCACTACCATGCTGAGGTGCTCAGTACTGGTAACTAGTGATGAGCGGGCAC
This sequence comes from Anomaloglossus baeobatrachus, assembly GCF_048569485.1. Lineage (NCBI taxonomy): Eukaryota > Metazoa > Chordata > Amphibia > Anura > Aromobatidae > Anomaloglossus > Anomaloglossus baeobatrachus. The sequence goes on along the minus strand of NW_027442955.1, from coordinate 188,916 downwards.
TACCATGCTCAGGTGCTCAGTACTGGTAACTAGTGATGAGCGGATACTACCATGCTCAGGTGCTCAGTACTGGTAACTAGTGATGAGCGGGCACTACCATGCTCAGGTGCTCAGTACTGGTAACTAGTGATGAGCGGATACTACCATGCTCAGGTGCTCAGTACTGGTAACTAGTGATGAGCGGGCACTACCATGCTCAGTACTGGTAACTAGTGATGAGCGGGCACTACCATGCTCAGGTGCTCAGTACTGGTAACTAGTGATTAGCGGGCACTACCATGCTCGGGTGCTCAGTACTGGTATCTAGTGATGAGTGAGTACTACCATGCTCGGGTGCTCAGTACTGGTAACTAGTGATGAGCGAGCACTACCATGCTCAGGTGCTCAGTACTGGTAACTAGTGATGAGCGGGCACTACCATGCTCGGGTGCTCAGTACTGGTAACTAGTGATGAGCGGGCACTACCATGCTCAGGTGCTCAGTACTGGTAACTAGTGATGAGCGGGCACTACCATGCTCGGGTGCTCAGTACTGGTAACTAGTGATGAGCGGGCACTACCATGCTCAGGTGCTCAGTACTGGTAACTAGTGATGAGCGGGCACTACCATGCTCGGGTGCTCAGTACTGGTAACTAGTGATGAGCGGGCACTACCATGCTCGGGTGCTCAGTACTGGTAACTAGTGATGAGCGGGCACTACCATGCTCGGGTGCTCAGTACTGGTAACTAGTGATGAGCGGGCACTACCATGCTCGGGTGCTCAGTACTGGTAACTAGTGATGAGTGGGCACTACCATGCTCGGGTGCTCAGTACTGGTAACTAGTGATGAGCGGGCACTACCATGCTCGGGTGCTCAGTACTGGTAACTAGTGATGAGCGGGCACTACCATGCTCGGGTGCTCAGTACTGGTAACTAGTGATGAGCGGGCACTACCATGCTCGGGTGCTCAGTACTGGTAACTAGTGATGAGCGGGCACTACCATGCTGAGGTGCTCAGTACTGGTAACTAGTGATGAGCGAGCACTACCCATGCTCAGGTACTCAGTACTGGTAACTAGTGATGAGTGGGCACTACCATGCTCAGGTGCTCAGTACTGGTAACTAGTGATGAGCGGGCACTACCATGCTCGGGTGCTCAGTACTGGTAACTAGTGATGAGCGGGCACTACCATGCTCGGGTGCTCAGTACTGGTAACTAGTGATGAGTGGGCACTACCATGCTCAGGTGCTCAGTACTGGTAACTAGTGATGAGCGGGCACTACCATGCTGAGGTGCTCAGTACTGGTAACTAGTGATGAGCGGGCACTACCATGCTCGGGTGCTCAGTACTGGTAACTAGTGATGAGTGGGCACTACCATGCTGAGGTGCTCAGTACTGGTAACTAGTGATGAGCGGGCACTACCATGCTCAGGTGCTCAGTACTGGTAACTAGTGATGAACGGGCACTACCATGCTCGGGTGCTCAGTACTGGTAACTAGTGATGAGCGGGCACTACCATGCTCAGGTGCTCAGTACTGGTAACTAGTGATGAGTGGGCACTACCATGCTGAGGTGCTCTGTACTGGTAACTAGTGATGAGCGAGCACTGCCATGCTCAGGTGCTCAGTACTGGTAACTAGTGATGAGCGAGCACTGCCATGCTCAGGTGCTCAGTACTGGTAACTAGTGATGAGCGAGCACTGCCATGCTCAGGTGCTCAGTACTGGTAACTAGTGATGAGCGGGCACTACCATGCTCGGGTGCTCAGTACTGGTAACTAGGGATGAGCGGGCACTACCATGCTCGGGTGCTCAGTACTGGTAACTAGTGATGAGCGAGCACTGCCATGCTCAGGTGCTCAGTACTGGTAACTAGTGATGACCGGGCACTACCATGCTCGGGTGCTCAGTACTGGTAACTAGTGATGAGCGGACAATACCATGCTCAGGTGCTCAGTACTGGTAACTAGTGATGAGCGGGCACTACCATGCTCGGGTGCTCAGTACTGGTAACTAGTGATGAGCGAGCACTGCCATGCTCAGGTGCTCAGTACTGGTAACTAGTGATGAGCGGGCACTACCATGCTCGGGTGCTCAGTACTGGTAACTAGGGATGAGCGGGCACTACCATGCTCGGGTGCTCAGTACTGGTAACTAGTGATGAGCGAGCACTGCCATGCTCAGGTGCTCAGTACTGGTAACTAGTGATGACCGGGCACTACCATGCTCGGGTGCTCAGTACTGGTAACTAGTGATGAGCGGACAATACCATGCTCAGGTGCTCAGTACTGGTAACTAGTGATGAGCGGACACTACCATGCTCGGGTGCTCAGTACTGGTAACTAGTGATGAGCGGGCACTACCATGCTCGGGTGCTCTGTACTGGTAACTAGTGATGAGCAGGCACTACCATGCTCGGGTGCTCAGTACTGGTAACTAGGGATGAGCGGGCACTACCATGCTCGGGTGCTCAGTACTGGTAACTAGTGATGAGCGGGCACTACCATGCTCAGGTGCTCAGTACTGGTAACTAGTGATGAGTGGGCACTACCATGCTCAGGTGCTCAGTACTGGTAACTAGTGATGAGCGGGCACTACCATGCTCAGGTACTCAGTACTGGTAACTAGTGATGAGTGGGCACTACCATGCTCGGGTGCTCAGTACTGGTAACTAGTGATGAGTGGGCACTACCATGCTGAGGTGCTCAGTACTGGTAACTAGTGATGAGCGAGCACTACCATGCTCGGGTGCTCAGTACTGGTAACTAGTGATGAGTGGGTACTACCATGCTCAGGTGCTCAGTACTGGTAACTAGTGATGAGCGGGCACTACCATGCTCAGGTGCTCAGTACTGGTAACTAGTGATGAGCGGGCACTACCATGCTCAGGTGCTCAGTACTCGTAACTAGTGATGAGTGGGCACTACCATGCTCAGGTGCTCAGTACTGGTAACTAGTGATGAGCGGGCACTACCATGCACGGGTGCTCAGTACTGGTAACTAGTGATGAGCGGGCACTTCCATGATCGGGTGCTTAGTACTGGTAACTAGTGATGAGCGAGCACTACCATGCTCGGGTGCTCAGTACTGGTAACTAGTGATGAGCGGGCACTACCATGCTCGGGTGCTCAGTACTGGTAACTAGTGATGAGCGGGCACTACCATGCTCAGGTGCTCAGTACTGGTAACTAGTGATGAGCGGGCACTACCATGCTCAGGTACTCAGTACTGGTAACTAGTGATGAGCGGGCACTACCATGCTCAGGTACTCAGTACTGGTAACTAGTGATGAGTGGGCACTACCATGCTCGGGTGCTGAGTACTGGTAACTAGTGATGAGCGGGCACTACCATGCTCGGGTGCTCAGTACTGGTAACTAGTGATGAGCGGGCACTACCATGCTCGGGTCTGCTCAGTACTGGTAACTAGTGATGAGCGGGCACTACCATGCTCGGGTGCTCAGTACTGGTAACTAGTGATGAGCGGGCACTACCATGCTCGGGTGCTCAGTACTGGTAACTAGTGATGAGTGGGCACTACCATGCTCGGGTGCTCAGTACTGGTAACTAGTGATGAGTGGGCACTACCATGCTGAGGTGCTCAGTACTGGTAACTAGTGATGAGCGAGCACTACCCATGCTCAGGTACTCAGTACTGGTAACTAGTGATGAGTGGGCACTACCATGCTCAGGTGCTCAGTACTGGTAACTAGTGATGAGCGGGCACTACCATGCTCGGGTGCTCAGTACTGGTAACTAGTGATGAGTGGGCACTACCATGCTCGGGTGCTCAGTACTGGTAACTAGTGATGAGTGGGCACTACCATGCTCAGGTGCTCAGTACTGGTAACTAGTGATGAGCGGGCACTACCATGCTGAGGTGCTCAGTACTGGTAACTAGTGATGAGCGGGCACTACCATGCTCGGGTGCTCAGTACTGGTAACTAGTGATGAGTGGGCACTACCATGCTGAGGTGCTCAGTACTGGTAACTAGTGATGAGCGGGCACTACCATGCTCGGGTGCTCAGTACTGGTAACTAGTGATGAGTGGGTACTACCATGCTCAGGTGCTCAGTACTGGTAACTAGTGATGAGCGGGCACTACCATGGTCAGGTGCTCAGTACTGGTAACTAGTGATGAGCGGGCACTACCATGCTCAGGTGCTCAGTACTCGTAACTAGTGATGAGTGGGCACTACCATGCTCAGGTGCTCAGTACTGGTAACTAGTGATGAGCGGGCACTACCATGCACGGGTGCTCAGTACTGGTAACTAGTGATGAGCGGGCACTACCATGCTCGGGTGCTTAGTACTGGTAACTAGTGATGAGCGAGCACTACCATGCTCGGGTGCTCAGTACTGGTAACTAGTGATGAGCGGGCACTACCATGCTCGGGTGCTCAGTACTGGTAACTAGTGATGAGCGGGCACTACCATGCTCAGGTGCTCAGTACTGGTAACTAGTGATGAGCGGGCACTACCATGCTCAGGTACTCAGTACTGGTAACTAGTGATGAGCGGGCACTACCATGCTCAGGTACTCAGTACTGGTAACTAGTGATGAGTGGGCACTACCATGCTCGGGTGCTCAGTACTGGTAACTAGTGATGAGCGGGCACTACCATGCTCGGGTGCTCAGTACTGGTAACTAGTGATGAGCGGGCACTACCATGCTCGGGTGCTCAGTACTGGTAACTAGTGATGAGCGGGCACTACCATGCTCGGGTGCTCAGTACTGGTAACTAGTGATGAGCGGGCACTACCATGCTTGGGTGCTCAGTACTGGTAACTAGTGATGAGTGGGCACTACCATGCTCGGGTGCTCAGTACTGGTAACTAGTGATGAGTGGGCACTACCATGCTGAGGTGCTCAGTACTGGTAACTAGTGATGAGCGAGCACTACCCATGCTCAGGTACTCAGTACTGGTAACTAGTGATGAGTGGGCACTACCATGCTCAGGTGCTCAGTACTGGTAACTAGTGATGAGCGGGCACTACCATGCTCGGGTGCTCAGTACTGGTAACTAGTGATGAGCGGGCACTACCATGCTCGGGTGCTCAGTACTGGTAACTAGTGATGAGTGGGCACTACCATGCTCAGGTGCTCAGTACTGGTAACTAGTGATGAGCGGGCACTACCATGCTGAGGTGCTCAGTACTGGTAACTAGTGATGAGCGGGCACTACCATGCTCGGGTGCTCAGTACTGGTAACTAGTGATGAGCAAGCACTACCATGCTGAGGTGCTCAGTACTGGTAACTAGTGATGAGCGGACACTACCATGCTCAGGTGCTCAGTACTGGTAACTAGTGATGAGCGGGCACTACCATGCTCAGGTGCTCAGTACTGGTAACTAGTGATGAGCGGGCACTACCATGCTCGGGTGCTCAGTACTGGTAACTAGTGATGAGCGGGCACTACCATGCTCGGGTGCTCAGTACTGGTAACTAGTGATGAGTGGGCACTACCATGCTCAGGTGCTCAGTACTGGTAACTAGTGATGAGCGGGCACTACCATGCTCAGGTGCTCAGTACTGGTAACTAGTGATGAGCGGATACTACCATGCTCAGGTGCTCAGTACTGGTAACTAGTGATGAGCGGGCACTACCATGCTCAGGTGCTCAGTACTGGTAACTAGTGATGAGCGGATACTACCATGCTCGGGTGCTCAGTACTGGTAACTAGTGATGAGCGGGCACTACCATGCTCGGGTGCTCAGTACTGGTAACTAGTGATGAGTGGGCACTACCATGCTCAGGTGCTCAGTACTGGTAACTAGTGATGAGCGGGCACTACCATGCTCAGGTGCTCAGTACTGGTAACTAGTGATGAGCGGATACTACCATGCTCAGGTGCTCAGTACTGGTAACTAGTGATGAGCGGATACTACCATGCTCAGGTGCTCAGTACTGGTAACTAGTGATGAGCGGGCACTACCATGCTCAGGTGCTCTGTACTGGTAACTAGTGATGAGCGGGCACTACCATGCTCAGGTGCTCAGTACTAGTAACTAGTGATGAGCGGGCACTACCATGCTCAGGTGCTCAGTACTGGTAACTAGTGATGAGCGGATACTACCATGCACAGGTGCTCAGTACTGGTAACTAGTGATGAGCGGGCACTACCATGCTCGGGTGCTCAGTACTGGTAACTAGTGATGAGCGGGCACTACCATGCTCGGGTGCTCAGTACTGGTAACTAGTGATGAGTGGGCACTACCATGCTCGGGTGCTCAGTACTGGTAACTAGTGATGAGTGGGCACTACCATGCTGAGGTGCTCAGTACTGGTAACTAGTGATGAGCGAGCACTACCCATGCTCAGGTACTCAGTACTGGTAACTAGTGATGAGTGGGCACTACCATGCTCAGGTGCTCAGTACTGGTAACTAGTGATGAGCGGGCACTACCATGCTCGGGTGCTCAGTACTGGTAACTAGTGATGAGTGGGCACTACCATGCTCGGGTGCTCAGTACTGGTAACTAGTGATGAGTGGGCACTACCATGCTCAGGTGCTCAGTACTGGTAACTAGTGATGAGCGGGCACTACCATGCTGAGGTGCTCAGTACTGGTAACTAGTGATGAGCGGGCACTACCATGCTCGGGTGCTCAGTACTGGTAACTAGTGATGAGTGGGCACTACCATGCTGAGGTGCTCAGTACTGGTAACTAGTGATGAGCGGGCACTACCATGCTCGGGTGCTCAGTACTGGTAACTAGTGATGAGTGGGTACTACCATGCTCAGGTGCTCAGTACTGGTAACTAGTGATGAGCGGGCACTACCATGCTCAGGTGCTCAGTACTGGTAACTAGTGATGAGCGGGCACTACCATGCTCAGGTGCTCAGTACTCGTAACTAGTGATGAGTGGGCACTACCATGCTCAGGTGCTCAGTACTGGTAACTAGTGATGAGCGGGCACTACCATGCACGGGTGCTCAGTACTGGTAACTAGTGATGAGCGGGCACTACCATGCTCGGGTGCTTAGTACTGGTAACTAGTGATGAGCGAGCACTACCATGCTCGGGTGCTCAGTACTGGTAACTAGTGATGAGCGGGCACTACCATGCTCGGGTGCTCAGTACTGGTAACTAGTGATGAGCGGGCACTACCATGCTCAGGTGCTCAGTACTGGTAACTAGTGATGAGCGGGCACTACCATGCTCAGGTACTCAGTACTGGTAACTAGTGATGAGCGGGCACTACCATGCTCAGGTACTCAGTACTGGTAACTAGTGATGAGTGGGCACTACCATGCTCGGGTGCTCAGTACTGGTAACTAGTGATGAGCGGGCACTACCATGCTCGGGTGCTCAGTACTGGTAACTAGTGATGAGCGGGCACTACCATGCTCGGGTGCTCAGTACTGGTAACTAGTGATGAGAGGGCACTACCATGCTCGGGTGCTCAGTACTGGTAACTAGTGATGAGCGGGCACTACCATGCTTGGGTGCTCAGTACTGGTAACTAGTGATGAGTGGGCACTACCATGCTCGGGTGCTCAGTACTGGTAACTAGTGATGAGTGGGCACTACCATGCTGAGGTGCTCAGTACTGGTAACTAGTGATGAGCGAGCACTACCCATGCTCAGGTACTCAGTACTGGTAACTAGTGATGAGTGGGCACTACCATGCTCAGGTGCTCAGTACTGGTAACTAGTGATGAGCGGGCACTACCATGCTCGGGTGCTCAGTACTGGTAACTAGTGATGAGCGGGCACTACCATGCTCGGGTGCTCAGTACTGGTAACTAGTGATGAGTGGGCACTACCATGCTCAGGTGCTCAGTACTGGTAACTAGTGATGAGCGGGCACTACCATGCTGAGGTGCTCAGTACTGGTAACTAGTGATGAGCGGGCACTACCATGCTCGGGTGCTCAGTACTGGTAACTAGTGATGAGCAAGCACTACCATGCTGAGGTGCTCAGTACTGGTAACTAGTGATGAGCGGGCACTACCATGCTCAGGTGCTCAGTACTGGTAACTAGTGATGAGCGGGCACTACCATGCTCAGGTGCTCAGTACTGGTAACTAGTGATGAGCGGGCACTACCATGCTCGGGTGCTCAGTACTGGTAACTAGTGATGAGCGGGCACTACCATGCTCGGGTGCTCAGTACTGGTAACTAGTGATGAGTGGGCACTACCATGCTCAGGTGCTCAGTACTGGTAACTAGTGATGAGCGGGCACTACCATGCTCAGGTGCTCAGTACTGGTAACTAGTGATGAGCGGATACTACCATGCTCGGGTGCTCAGTACTGGTAACTAGTGATGAGCGGGCACTACCATGCTCAGGTGCTCAGTACTGGTAACTAGTGATGAGCGGATACTACCATGCTCAGGTGCTCAGTACTGGTAACTAGTGATGAGCGGGCACTACCATGCTCGGGTGCTCAGTACTGGTAACTAGTGATGAGTGGGCACTACCATGCTCAGGTGCTCAGTACTGGTAACTAGTGATGAGCGGGCACTACCATGCTCAGGTGCTCAGTACTGGTAACTAGTGATGAGCGGATACTACCATGCTCAGGTGCTCTGTACTGGTAACTAGTGATGAGCGGGCACTACCATGCTCAGGTGCTCTGTACTGGTAACTAGTGATGAGCGGGCACTACCATGCTCAGGTGCTCTGTACTGGTAACTAGTGATGAGCGGGCACTACCATGCTCAGGTGCTCAGTACTGGTAACTAGTGATGAGCGGGCACTACCATGCTCAGGTGCTCGGTACTGGTAACTAGTGATGAGCGGGCACTACCATGCTCGGGTGCTCAGTACTGGTAACTAGTGATGAGCAGGCACTACCATGCTCAGGTGCTCTGTACTGGTAACTAGTGATGAGCGGGCACTACCATGCTCAGGTGCTCAGTACTAGTAACTAGTGATGAGCGGGCACTACCATGCTCAGATGCTCAGTACTGGTAACTAGTGATGAGCGGGCACTACCATGCTCAGGTGCTCAGTACTGGTAACTAGTGATGAGCGGGCACTACCATGCTCAGGTGCTCAGTACTGGTAACTAGTGATGAGCGGGCACTACCATGCTCAGGTGCTCAGTACTGGTAACTAGTGATTAGCGGGCACTACCATGCTCGGGTGCTCTGTACTGGTAACTAGTGATGAGCGGGCACTACCATGCTCGGGTGCTCAGTACTGGTAACTAGTGATGAGCGAGCACTACCATGCTCAGGTGCTCAGTACTGGTAACTAGTGATGAGCGGGCACTACCATGCTCGGGTGCTCAGTACTGGTAACTAGTGATGAGCGGGCACTACCATGCTCAGGTGCTCAGTACTGGTAACTAGTGATGAGCGGGCACTACCATGCTCGGGTGCTCAGTACTGGTAACTAGTGATGAGCGGGCACTACCATGCTCGGGTGCTCAGTACTGGTAACTAGTGATGAGCGGGCACTACCATGCTCAGGTGCTCAGTACTGGTAACTAGTGATGAGCGGGCACTACCATGCTCGGGTGCTCAGTACTGGTAACTAGTGATGAGCGGGCACTACCATGCTCGGGTGCTCAGTACTGGTAACTAGGGATCTGCCATCAGCTGATGAGGGGCAAAAATCCCGAACCACGTGTGTGTAATTGAATCCTGTGACCAGTAGGTGGCAGTGCAGTCCCTGTGCTTGTGGAGACGGCTCCTGTTATTCCTTTACAGCCCCGGACTCTGCAGCAGATTGTACAAGAGCCACAACGTGGAGCGGAGACCCGGGACCCTGCTATCAGCGCATGTTCCTGACCACACAGCGCCCCCTGTGGCCACGTGATGTCACAGATAATAACAGCGCATGTTCCTGACCACACAGCGCCCCCTGTGGCCACGTGATGTCACAGATAATAACAGCGCATGTTCCTGACCACACAGCGCCCCCTGTGGCCACGTGATGTCACAGATAATATCAGCGCATGTTCCTGACCACACAGCGCCCCCTGTGGCCACGTGATGTCACAGATAATAACAGCGCATGTTCCTGACCACACAGCGCCCCCTGTGGCCACGTGATGTCACAGATAATATCAGCGCATGTTCCTGACCACACAGCGCCCCCTGTGGCCACGTGATGTCACAGATAATATCAGCGCATGTTCCTGACCACACAGCGCCCCCTGTGGCCACGTGATGTCACAGTTAATATCAGCGCATGTTCCTGACCACACAGCGCCCCCTGTGGCCACGTGATGTCACAGATAATATCAGCGCATGTTCCTGACCACACAGCGCCCCCTGTGGCCACGTGATGTCACAGATAATAACAGCGCATGTTCCTGACCACACAGCGCCCCCTGTGGCCACGTGATGTCACAGATAATAACAGCGCATGTTCCTGACCACACAGCGCCCCCTGTGGCCACGTGATGTCACAGATAATAACAGCGCATGTTCCTGACCACACAGCGCCCCCTGTGGCCACGTGATGTCACAGATAATATCAGCGCATGTTCCTGACCACACAGCGCCCCCTGTGGCCACGTGATGTCACAGATAATATCAGCGCATGTTCCTGACCACACAGCGCCCCCTGTGGCCACGTGATGTCACAGATAATAACAGCGCATGTTCCTGACCACACAGCGCCCCCTGTGGCCACGTGATGTCACAGATAATAACAGCACATGTTCCTGACCACACAGCGCCCCCTGTGGCCACGTGATGTCACAGATAATAGCGCATGTTCCTGACCACACAGCGCCCCCTGTGGCCACGTGATGTCACAGATAATAACAGCACATGTTCCTGACCACACAGCGCCCCCTGTGGCCACGTGATGTCACAGATAATATCAGCGCATGTTCCTGACCACACAGCGCCCCCTGTGGCCACGTGATGTCACAGTTAATAACAGCGCATGTTCCTGACCACACAGCGCCCCCTGTGGCCACGTGATGTCACAGATAATAACAGCGCATGTTCCTGACCACACAGCGCCCCCTGTGGCCACGTGATGTCACAGATAATATCAGCGCATGTTCCTGACCACACAGCGCCCCCTGTGGCCACGTGATGTCACAGATAATATCAGCACATGTTCCTGACCACACAGCGCCCCCTGTGGCCACGTGATGTCACAGTTAATATCAGCGCATGTTCCTGACCACACAGCGCCCCCTGTGGCCACGTGATGTCACAGATAATAACAGCGCATGTTCCTGACCACACAGCGCCCCCTGTGGCCACGTGATGTCACAGATAATAACAGCGCATGTTCCTGACCACACAGCGCCCCCTGTGGCCACGTGATGTCACAGATAATAACCGCATGTTCCTGACCACACAGCGCCCCCTGTGGCCACGTGATGTCACAGATAATAACAGCGCATGTTCCTGACCACACAGCGCCCCCTGTGGCCACGTGATGTCACAGATAATAACAGCGCATGTTCCTGACCACACAGCGTCCCCTGTGGCCACGTGATGTCACAGATAATATCAGCGCATGTTCCTGACCACACAGCGCCCCCTGTGGCCACGTGATGTCACAGTTAATATCAGCGCATGTTCCTGACCACACAGCGCCCCCTGTAGCCACGTGATGTCACAGATAATAACAGCGCATGTTCCTGACCACACAGCGCCCCCTGTGGCCACGTGATGTCACAGATAATAACAGCGCATGTTCCTGACCACACAGCGCCCCCTGTGGCCACGTGATGTCACAGATAATAACCGCATGTTCCTGACCACACAGCGCCCCCTGTGGCCACGTGATGTCACAGATAATAACAGCACATGTTCCTGACCACACAGCGCCCCCTGTGGCCACGTGATGTCACAGATAATATCAGCGCATGTTCCTGACCACACAGCGCCCCCTGTGGCCACGTGATGTCACAGATAATATCAGCGCATGTTCCTGACCACACAGCGCCCCCTGTGGCCACGTGATGTCACAGATAATAACCGCATGTTCCTGACCACACAGCGTCCCCTGTGGCCACGTCATGTCACAGATAATATCAGCGCATGTTCCTGACCACACAGCGCCCCCTGTGGCCACGTGATGTCACAGATAATAACAGCGCATGTTCCTGACCACACAGCGCCCCCTGTGGCCACGTGATGTCACAGATAATAACCGCATGTTCCTGACCACACAGCGTCCCCTGTGGCCACGTGATGTCACAGATAATATCAGCGCATGTTCCTGACCACACAGCGCCCCCTGTGGCCACGTGATGTCACAGATAATAACAGCGCATGTTCCTGACCACACAGCGTCCCCTGTGGCCACGTGATGTCACAGATAATATCAGCGCATGTTCCTGACCACACAGCGCCCCCTGTAGCCACGTGATGTCACAGATAATAACCGCATGTTCCTGACCACACAGCGCCCCCTGTGGCCACGTGATGTCACAGATAATAACCGCATGTTCCTGACCACACAGCGCCCCCTGTGGCCACGTGATGTCTCAGATAATATCAGCGCATGTTCCTGACCACACAGCGCCCCCTGTGGCCACGTGATGTCACAGATATTATCAGCGCATGTTCCTGACCACACAGCGCCCCCTGTGGCCACGTGATGTCACAGTTAATAACAGCGCATGTTCCTGACCACACAGCGCCCCCTGTGGCCACGTGATGTCACAGATAATATCAGCGCATGTTCCTGACCACACAGCGTCCCCTGTGGCCACGTGATGTCACAGATAATAACCGCATGTTCCTGACCACACAGCGCCCCCTGTGGCCACGTGATATCACAGATAATATCAGCGCATGTTCCTGACCACACAGCGCCCCCTGTGGCCACGTGATGTCACAGATAATATCAGCGCATGTTCCTGACCACACAGCGTCCCCTGTGGCCACGTGATGTCACAGATAATATCAGCGCATGTTCCTGACCACACAGCGTCCCCTGTGGCCACGTGATGTCACAGATAATATCAGCGCATGTTCCTGACCACACAGCGCCCCCTGTGGCCACGTGATGTCACAGATAATAACAGCGCATGTTCCTGACCACACAGCGCCCCCTGTGGCCACGTGATGTCACAGATAATAACAGCGCATGTTCCTGACCACACAGCGCCCCCTGTGGCCACGTGATGTCACAGATAATAACAGCGCATGTTCCTGACCACACAGCGTCCCCTGTGGCCACGTGATGTCACAGATAATATCAGCGCATGTTCCTGACCACACAGCGCCCCCTGTGGCCACGTGATGTCACAGATAATATCAGCGCATGTTCCTGACCACACAGCGCCCCCTGTGGCCACGTGATGTCACAGATAATATCAGCGCATGTTCCTGACCACACAGCGTCCCCTGTGGCCACGTGATGTCACAGATAATATCAGCACATGTTCCTGACCACACAGCGTCCCCTGTGGCCACGTGATGTCACAGATAATAACAGCGCATGTTCCTGACCACACAGCGCCCCCTGTGGCCACGTGATGTCACAGATAATAACAGCGCATGTTCCTGACCACACAGCGCCCCCTGTGGCCACGTGATGTCACAGTTAATAACAGCGCATGTTCCTGACCACACAGCGCCCCCTGTGGCCACGTGATGTCACAGATAATAACAGCGCATGTTCCTGACCACACAGCGCCCCCTGTGGCCACGTGATGTCACAGATAATAACAGCGCATGTTCCTGACCACACAGCGCCCCCTGTGGCCACGTGATGTCACAGTTAATAACAGCGCATGTTCCTGACCACACAGCGCCCCCTGTGGCCACGTGATGTCACAGATAATAACCGCATGTTCCTGACCACACAGCGCCCCCTGTGGCCACGTGATGTCACAGATAATAACCGCATGTTCCTGACCACACAGCGCCCCCTGTGGCCACGTGATTTCACAGATAATAACCGCATGTTCCTGACCACACAGCGCCCCCTGTGGCCACGTGATGTCACAGTTAATAACAGCGCATGTTCCTGACCACACAGCGCCCCCTGTGGCCACGTGATGTCACAGATAATAACCGCATGTTCCTGACCACACAGCGTCCCCTGTGGCCACGTGATGTCACAGATAATATCAGCGCATGTTCCTGACCACACAGCGCCCCCTGTGGCCACGTGATGTCACAGTTAATAACAGCGCATGTTCCTGACCACACAGCGCCCCCTGTGGCCACGTGATGTCACAGATAATATCAGCGCATGTTCCTGACCACACAGCGTCCCCTGTGGCCACGTGATGTCACAGATAATATCAGCGCATGTTCCTGACCACACAGCGCCCCCTGTGGCCACGTGATGTCACAGTTAATAACAGCGCATGTTCCTGACCACACAGCGCCCCCTGTGGCCACGTGATGTCACAGATAATATCAGCACATGTTCCTGACCACACAGCGCCCCCTGTGGCCACGTGATGTCACAGATAATATCAGCACATATTCCTGACTACACAGCGCCCCCTGTGGCCACGTGATGTCACAGTTAATAACAGTGCATGTTCCTGACCACACAGCGCCCCCTGTGGCCACGTGATGTCACAGTTAATAACAGCGCATGTTCCTGACCACACAGCGCCCCCTGTGGCCACGTGATGTCACAGTTAATAACAGCGCATGTTCCTGACCACACAGTGCCCCCTGTGGTCACGTGATGTCACAGATAATAACCGCATGTTCCTGACCACACAGCGCTCCCTGTGGCCACGTGATGTCACAGATAATAACCGCATGTTCCTGACTACACAGCGCCCCCTGTGGCCACGTGATGTCACAGTTAATATCAGCGCATGTTCCTGACCACACAGCGCCCCCTGTGGCCACGTGATGTCACAGATAATAACCGCATGTTCCTGACCACACAGCGCCCCCTGTGGCCACGTGATGTCACAGATAATATCAGCGCATGTTCCTGACCACACAGCGCCCCCTGTGGCCACGTGATGTCACAGTTAATAACAGCGCATGTTCCTGACCACACAGCGCCCCCTATGGCCACGTGATGTCACAGATAATAACCGCATGTTCCTGACTACACAGCGCCCCCTGTGGCCACGTGATGTCACAGTTAATAACAGCGCATGTTCCTGACCACACAGCGCCCCCTGTGGCCACGTGATGTCACAGATAATAACAGCGCATGTTCCTGACCACACAGCGCCTCCTGTGTCCACGTGATGCCACAGATAATAACCGCATGTTCCTGACCACACAGCGCCCCCTGTGGCCACGTGATGTCACAGATAATATCAGCGCATGTTCCTGACCACACAGCGCCCCCTGTGGCCACGTGATGTCACAGATAATAACAGCGCATGTTCCTGACCACACAGCGCCCCCCTGTGGCCACGTGATGTCACAGATAATAACCGCATGTTCCTGACCACACAGGGCCCCCCGTGGCCACGTGATGTCACAGATAATATCAGCACATGTTCCTGACCACACAGCGCCCCCTGTGGCCACGTGATGTCACAGATAATATCAGCACATGTTCCTGACCACACTGCGCCCCCTGTGGCCACGTGATGTCACAGATAATATCAGCACATATTCCTGACTACACAGCGCCCCCTGTGGCCACGTGATGTCACAGATAATATCAGCGCATGTTCCTGACCACACAGCGCCCCCTTTGGCCACGTGATGTCACAGATATAACAGCACATGTTCCTGACCACACAGCGCCCCCTGTGGCCACGTGATGTCACAGATAATATCAGCACATGTTCCTGACCACACAGCGCCCCCTGTGGCCACGTGATGTCACAGATAATATCAGCACATGTTCCTGACCACACTGCGCCCCCTGTGGCCACGTGATGTCACAGATATAACAGCACATGTTCCTGACCACACAGCGCCCCCTGTGGCCACGTGATGTCACAGATAATATCAGCACATGTTCCTGACCACACAGCGCCCCCTGTGGCCACGTGATGTCACAGATAATATCAGCACATGTTCCTGACCACACAGCGCCCCCTGTGGCCACGTGATGTCACAGATAATAACCGCATGTTCCTGACCACACAGCGCCCCCTGTGGCCACGTGATGTCACAGTTAATAACAGCGCATGTTCCTGACCACACAGCGCCCCCTGTGGCCACGTGATGTCACAGTTAATAACAGCGCATGTTCCTGACCACACAGCGCCCCCTGTGGCCACATGATGTTACAGTTAATAACAGCGCATGTTCATGACCACACAGCGCCCCCTGTGGCCACGTGATGTCACAGATAATATCTGCGCATGTTCCTGACCACACAGCGCCCCCTGTGGCCACGTGATGTCACAGATAATATCAGCACATGTTCCTGACCACACTGCGCCCCCTGTGGCCACGTGATGTCACAGATATAACAGCACATGTTCCTGACCACACAGCGCCCCCTGTGGCCACGTGATGTCACAGATAATATCAGCACATGTTCCTGACCACACTGCGCCCCCTGTGGCCACGTGATGTCACAGATATATCAGCGCATGTTCCTGACCACACAGCGCCCCCTGTGGCCACGTGATGTCACAGATAATATCAGCACATGTTCCTGACCACACAGCGCCCCCTGTGGCCACGTGATGTGGCAGCATCGGCTCAGTGCAGAATGATTGCAGTTATAGAGGCTCAGAAGCTGCCGCGTTCTGTGGTTACGGCCGGATCTCGTTGTCTTATCTTTATGGATGGACACCGGTGGGTGCCGTCACCAGGACCCGGTCCACGCTGCCCTCCCCGCTCCTCTATTCTGTATGACCGATATCGCACACAGCAGCAGAAGCGCGTGAGAGTCGTTTCTACCTGCAGTTCGGGGGGTTTTGTTTGATACTTATGGAATAACTTGTGAGGATTGTCTGGAGTTTTTGGATGTGAGGATGCACTTTATTACCTTGTATGTTTCGGGGTCCGTCCTCCAGCAGTACCAGACATCGCAGTGTGAAGTGTGGGGGCGCTCTTGTATATAGGCACTAGGAGCAGGGGGGTCGAGAACATAAGATTGTGTGGTGGACCTGATAGAGGTCATCCTCAGACACAATGTTTTCATCAGCTCCGGGGTACGGCAGTGGGGAGCCCCTGTGCTCCCCCATATGCCAATGTGTTCCTGGGCTGGTGGGAGGAAACTATCGATTTGGGGATGAATATGTGGCCCTCACCCTGGCGCTTTGGACTAGATACGTAGACGATATTTTTA
The DNA here is from genome assembly GCF_048569485.1 of Anomaloglossus baeobatrachus. Lineage (NCBI taxonomy): Eukaryota > Metazoa > Chordata > Amphibia > Anura > Aromobatidae > Anomaloglossus > Anomaloglossus baeobatrachus. The sequence continues at coordinate 171,806 of NW_027442955.1, read as the reverse complement.
TACTATTGTCTGGTTCACAACTAGAATTGCAGGATTTCGTGAAAAGGCTGAGGAGCAATACCAGAGGCTTGAGAGTCACCTCTGAAATAGATGATGCGGAGCTACTCTTCATTGATCAGTATCAGGACGGTACTCTGGGAGCTCAACCGCAAGCCCACGGCTACTAACAATGTGCTGAAGGGGGATAGCTGTTATGATTCAGGGACCGAGGAGGATAAAAAACTGTGAAAACCCAAAAAAGTAGCCAGAGTGTCTGGAACCTTAACGGACTGCAGACCTAATCCTGACACAACTAGAAGTAGCCGTGGGACGGGCCTGCGATGACCTAGTCGTCTCGACACAGCCGGAGAACTAAATATTCTTACAGAAAGAAAAATAAGAAAAGCTAATCTGCCTCGGAGCAGTCCCCAAAGATATAGATAGCCCCCCACATGTAAAGGCAACGGTGATATAGGAAAACACAATACAAAGCCAGAAAACAGATTCAGCAAAGATGAGACCCAAACTATCTTTATAGGGGAGGATAGGAAAGAGCAACTGTCTGTAGCCGTAAAAACCCTAATATATACCAGCACTACTGATATGGAAAAATCCTGAGACCACACGGCCTCTCCCCCACTGTATCAGCACTCTGATGTTACTGGGATCCAAAAACACTAATATAGATGAGGGACTGAATTAATGCCAAGCATTACAAAACACAATACCTAGCAGAATCATGGAGCTAAGTATACAGACACTCCCAGCAGGGAATGATCCAATTCCACCAAGAACTCCACACAGGCAAAATAGGAATCAAGCATTAGTATCAAAGCAGAAAAAACACCAAGAAAGTGGAAACAATAAGCAGAGGTACAAGACCACTTATCTGACAGGAGTTCTGGAAGTGAGCAGGGCTGGTTACAGAATGTCCTTAACACACAGGAAATAAACTGAGCACCGGCAAGTAACAAGAGAAAACTACTCAGTTATATAGTCCAATCTGACCCTGATTGCCAGTCCTCCACAGGTGTGTGGCTCTCATTCCACACATCAACTGCACCGCCAGCACTGACCACAAGATGGAGCCCCAAACTGGAAAATGTATTCACAACAGATAGCCACCACCCCTACCCATTAAAAATTGGTATACCCAGGGGCAGGGGTCAAATCCTGAGGCTGAGGAGGAATGGTTCTCATCTAGGGGACTCATCAGTACATATGATTCGAATGGTCAAATTTACGAGGTCCTTAAAAGACATTGGGGGGTTCTTTTGGCAGACCCAGATCTTCAGAACGTGGTCACCCCAATGCCAAGAGTAGCTTCAGGAATTGCCATTTCCTAAAAGATTACTTAGTACATAGCTTCTATAGAAAGCCAACACAGCCACGAACATGGCTGGATAGAAAAGTATGTGGCTTCTCTAGATGCAGGGATTGCAGCTACTATAGACCAATGGCATGCACTGCTAAGACACAGTGGTGCTCATTGGGGCTATTATTGGCCATACATGTGCTTCCACCTGTGCACTGTGGATCAGATTGGGCCTATTATTGGCCATACATGTGCTTCCACCTGTGCAGTGTGGATCAGATAGGCCTATTATTGGCCATACATGTGCTTCCACCTGTGCAGTGTGGATCAGATTGGGGCTATTATTGGCCATACATGTGCTTCCACCTGTGCACTGTGGATCAGATTGGGGCTATTATTGGCCATACATGTGCTTCCACCTGTGCAGTGTGGATCAGATTGGGGCTATTATTGGCCATACATGTGCTTCCACCTGTGCACTGTGGATCAGATTGGGCCTGTTATTGGCCATACATGTGCTTCCACCTGTGCAGTGTGGATCAGATAGGCCTATTATTGGCCATACATGTGCTTCCACCTGTGCAGTGTGGATCAGATTGGGGCTATTATTGGCCATACATGTGCTTCCACCTGTGCACTGTGGATCAGATTGGGGCTATTATTGGCCATACATGTGCTTCCGCCTGTGCACTGTGGATCAGATTGGGGCTATTATTGGGCCATACATGTGCTTCCACCTGTGCACTGTGGATCAGATTGGGCCTGTTATTGGCCATACATGTGCTTCCACCTGTGCACTGTGGATCAGATTGGGGCTATTATTGGCCATACATGTGCTTCCGCCTGTGCACTGTGGCTCAGATTGGGCCTGTTATTGGCCATACATGTGCTTCCACCTGTGCACTGTGGATGGGATTGGGCCTGTTATTGGCCATAGATGTGCTTCCACCTGTGCACTGTGGATGGGATTGGGCCTATTATTGGCCATACATGTGCTTCCACCTGTGCACTGTGGATCAGATTGGGCCTATTATTGGGCCATACATGTGCTTCCACCTGTGCACTGTGGATCAGATTGGGCCTGTTATTGGCCATACATGTGCTTCCACCTGTGCACTGTGGATCAGATTGGGGCTATTATTGGGCCATACATGTGCTTCCACCTGTGCACTGTGGATCAGATTGGGCCTATTATTGGGCCATACATGTGCTTCCACCTGTGCACAGTGGATCAGATTGGGCCTGTTATTGGGCCATACATGTGCTTCCACCTGTGCACTGTGGATCAGATTGGGGCTATTATTGGTCATACATGTGCTTCCACCTGTGCACTGTGGATCAGATTGGGCCTATTATTGGGCCATACATGTGCTTCCACCTGTGCACTGTGGATCAGATTGGGGCTATTATTGGTCATACATGTGCTTCCACCTGTGCACTGTGGATCAGATTGGGCCTATTATTGGCCATACTTGTGCTTCCACCTGTGCACTGTGGATCAGATTGGGCCTATTATTGGCCATACATGTGCTTCCACCTGTGCACTGTGGATCAGATTGGGCCTATTATTGGGCCATACATGTGCTTCCACCTGTGCACTGTGGATCAGATTGGGGCTATTATTGGTCATACATGCGCTTCCACCTGTGCACTGTGGATCAGATTGGGCCTATTATTGGCCATACATGTGCTTCCACCTGTGCACTGTGGATCAGATTGGGCCTATTATTGGGCCATACATGTGCTTCCACCTGTGCACTGTGGATCAGATTGGGCCTGTTATTGGCCATACATGTGCTTCCACCTGTGCACTGTGGATCAGATTGGGCCTATTATTGGCCATACATGTGCTTCCACCTGTGCACTGTGGATCAGATTGGGCCTATTATTGGGCCATACATGTGCTTCCACCTGTGCACTGTGGATTGGATTGGGCCTATTATTGGCCATACATGTGTTTCCACCTGTGCACTGTGGATCAGATTGGGCCTGTTATTGGGCCATACATGTGCTTCCACCTGTGCACTGTGGATCAGATTGGGTCTGTTATTGGCCGTACATCTGCTTCCACCTGTGCACTGTGGATCAGATTGGGCCTATTATTGGGCCATACATGTGCTTCCACCTGTGCACTGTGGATCAGATTGGGCCTATTATTGGGCCATACATGTGCTTCCACCTGTGCACTGTGGATCAGATTGGGCCTATTATTGGGCCATACATGTGCTTCCACCTGTGCACTGTGGATCAGATTGGGCCTATTATTGGCCATACATGTGCTTCCACCTGTGCACTGTGGATCAGATTGGGCCTATTATTGGCCATACATGTGCTTCCACCTGTGCACAGTGGATCAGATTGGGCCTATTATTGGCCATACATGTGCTTCCACCTGTGCACAGTGGATCAGATTGGGCCTATTATTGGGCCATACATGTGCTTCCACCTGTGCACTGTGGATCAGATTGGGCCTATTATTGGCCATACATGTGCTTCCACCTGTGCACTGTGGATCAGATTGGGCCTATTATTGGCCATACATGTGCTTCCACCTGTGCACTGTGGATCAGATTGGGGCTATTATTGGCCATACATGTGCTTCCACCTGTGCACTGTGGATCAGATTGGGCCTATTATTGGCCATACATGTGCTTCCACCTGTGCACTGTGGATCAGATTGGGCCTATTATTGGCCATACATGTGCTTCCACCTGTGCATTGTGGATCAGATTGGGGCTATTATTGGCCATACATGTGCTTCCACCTGTGCACTGTGGATCAGATTGGGCCTGTTATTGTGCCATACATGTGCTTCCGTCTGTGCACAGTGGATCAGATTGGGCCTGTTATTGGCCATACATGTGCTTCCACCTGTGCACTGTGGATGGGATTGGGGCTATTATTGGCCATACATGTGCTTCCACCTGTGCACTGTGGATGGGATTGGGCCTGTTATTGGCCATACATGTGCTTCCACCTGTGCACTGTGGATCAGATTGGGGCTATTATTGGGCCATACATGTGCTTCCACCTGTGCACTGTGGATCAGATTGGGGCCTATTATTGGGCCATACATGTGCTTCCACCTGTGCACTGTGGATGGGATTGGGCCTGTTATTGGCCATACATGTGCTTCCACCTGTGCACTGTGGATGGGATTGGGCCTGTTATTGGCCATACATGTGCTTCCACCTGTGCACTGTGGATCAGATTGGGCCTATTATTGGGCCATACATGTGCTTCCACCTGTGCACTGTGGATCAGATTGGGGCCTATTATTGGGCCATACATGTGCTTCCACCTGTGCATTGTGGATGGGATTGGGCCTATTATTGGCCATACATGTGCTTCCACCTGTGCACTGTGGATCAGATTGGGGCTATTTTTGGCCATACATGTGCTTCCACCTGTGCACTGTGGATCAGATTGGGCCTATTATTGGGCCATACATGTGCTTCCACCTGTGCACTGTGGATCAGATTGGGCCTAATATTGGCCATACATGTGCTTCCACCTGTGCACTGTGGATCAGATTTGGCCTGTTATTGGCCATACATGTGCTTCCGCCTGTGCAGTGTGGATCAGATTGGGCCTGTTATTGGCCATACATGTGCTTCCACCTGTGCAGTGTGGATCAGATTGGGCCTATTATTGGCCATACATGTGCTTCCGCCTGTGCACTGTGGATCAGATTGGGCCTGTTATTGGCCATACATGTGCTTCCGCCTGTGCAGTGTGGATCAGATTGGGCCTGTTATTGGCCATACATGTGCTTCCACCTGTGCAGTGTGGATCAGATTGGGGCTATTATTGGCCATACATGTGCTTCCACCTGTGCAGTGTGGATCAGATTGGGCCTAATATTGGCCATACATGTGCTTCCACCTGTGCAGTGTGGATCAGATTGGGGCTATTATTGGCCATACATGTGCTTCCACCTGTGCACTGTGGATCAGATTGGGCCTATTATTGGCCATACATGTGCTTCCGCCTGTGCACTGTGGAGCAGATTGGGGCTATTATTGGCCATACATGTGCTTCCACCTGTGCACTGTGGAGCAGATTGGGGCTATTATTGGCCATACATGTGCTTCCACCTGTGCACTGTGGATCAGATTGGGCCTATTATTGGGCCATACATGTGCTTCCACCTGTGCAGTGTGGATCAGATTGGGGCTATTATTGGCCATACATGTGCTTCCACCTGTGCACTGTGGATCAGATTGGGGCTATTATTGGCCATACATGTGCTTCCACCTGTGCACTGTGGATCAGATTGGGCCTATTATTGGGCCATACATGTGCTTCCACCTGTGCACTGTGGATCAGATTGGGGCTATTATTGGCCATACGTGTGCTTCCACCTGTTCACTGTGGATCAGATTGGGCCTATTATTGGCCATACATGTGCTTCCACCTGTGCACTGTGGATCAGATTGGGGCTATTATTGGCCATACATGTGCTTCCACCTGTGCACTGTGGATCAGATTGGGGCTATTATTGGCCATACATGTGCTTCCACCTGTGCAGTGTGGATCAGATTGGGGCTATTATTGGCCATACATGTGCTTCCACCTGTGCAGTGTGGATCAGATTGGGGCTATTATTGGCCATACATGTGCTTCCGCCTGTGCACTGTGGATCAGATTGGGCCTGTTATTGGCCATACATGTGCTTCCACCTGTGCACAGTGGATCAGATTGGGCCTGTTATTGGGCCATACATGTGCTTTCGTCTGTGCACTGTGGATCAGATTGGGCCTATTATTGGGCCATACATGTGCTTTCGTCTGTGCACTGTGGATCAGATTGGGCCTGTTATTGGGCCATACATGTGCTTCCACCTGTGCACTGTGGATCAGATTGGGCCTATTATTGGGCCATACATGTGCTTCCACCTGTGCACTGTGGATCAGATTGGGGCTATTATTGGCCATACATGTGCTTCCACCTGTGCACTGTGGATCAGATTGGGGCTATTATTGGCCATACATGTGCTTCCGCCTGTGCACTGTGGATCAGATTGGGCCTGTTATTGTGCCATACATGTGCTTCCGTCTGTGCACTGTGGATCAGATTGGGGCTATTATTGGCCATACATGTGCTTCCTCCTGTGCACTGTGGATGGGATTGGGCCTATTATTGGCCATACATGTGCTTCCACCTGTGCACTGTGGATCAGATTGGGGCTATTATTGGCCATACATGTGCTTCCGCCTGTGCACTGTGGATCAGATTGGGGCTATTATTGGCCATACATGTGCTTCCACCTGTGCACTGTTGTTCAGATTGGGCCTGTTATTGGGCCATACATGTGCTTCCACCTGTGCACTGTGGATCAGATTGGGCCTATTATTGGCCGTACATGTGCTTCCACCTGTGCACTGTGGATCAGATTGGGCCTGTTATTGGCCATACATGTGCTTCCACCTGTGCACTGTGGATCAGATTGGGGCTATTATTGGCCATACATGTGCTTCCACCTGTGCACTGTGGATCAGATTGGGCCTATTATTGGCCATACATGTGCTTCCACCTGTGCACTGTGGATGGGACTGGGCCTGTTATTGGCCATACATGTGCTTCCACCTGTGCACTGTGGATGGGATTGGGCCTGTTATTGGCCATACATGTGCTTCCACCTGTGCACTGTGGATCAGATTGGGGCTATTATTGGGCCATACATGTGCTTCCACCTGTGCACTGTGGATCAGATTGGGCCTGTTATTGGGCCATACATGTGCTTCCGCCTGTGCACTGTGGATCAGATTGGGCCTATTATTGGCCATACATGTGCTTCCACCTGTGCACTGTGGATCAGATTGGGCCTATTATTGGGCCATACATGTGCTTCCGCCTATGCACTGTGGATCAGATTGGGCCTATTATTGGGCCATACATGTGCTTCCACCTGTGCACTGTGGATCAGATTGGGCCTGTTATTGGCCATACATGTGCTTCCACCTGTGCACTGTGGATGGGATTGGGCCTATTATTGGCCATACATGTGCTTCCACCTGTGCACTGTGGATCAGATTGGGCCTATTATTGACCATACATGTGCTTCCACCTGTGCACTGTGGATCAGATTGGGCCTAATATTGGCCATACATGTGCTTCCACCTGTGCAGTGTGGATCAGATTGGGCCTGTTATTGGGCCATACATGTGCTTCCACCTGTGCACTATGGATCAGATTGGGCCTATTATTGGGCCATACATGTGCTTCCGCCTATGCACTGTGGATCAGATTGGGCCTATTATTGGGCCATACATGTGCTTCCACCTGTGCACTGTGGATCAGATTGGGCCTGTTATTGGCCATACATGTGCTTCCACCTGTGCACTGTGGATCAGATTGGGCCTGTTATTGGCCATACATGTGCTTCCGCCTGTGCACTGTGGATCAGATTGGGCCTGTTATTGGGCCATACATGTGCTTCCGCCTGTGCAGTGTGGATCAGATTGGGCCTGTTATTGGCCATACATGTGCTTCCACCTGTGCACTGTGGATCAGATTGGGGCTATTATTGGCCATACATGTGCTTCCGCCTGTGCACTGTGGATCAGATTGGGCCTGTTATTGGCCATACATGTGCTTCCGCCTATGCACTGTGGATCAGATTGGGCCTATTATTGGGCCATACATGTGCTTCCACCTGTGCACTGTGGATCAGATTGGGGCTATTATTGGCCATACATGTGCTTCCGCCTGTGCACTGTGGATGGGATTGGGCCTATTATTGGCCATACATGTGCTTCCGCCTGTGCACTGTGGATCAGATTGGGCCTGTTATTGGGCCATACATGTGCTTCCGCCTGTGCACTGTGGATCAGATTGGGGCTATTATTGGGCCATATATGTGCTTCCACCTGTGCACTGTGGATCAGATTGTGGCTATTATTGGGCCATACATGTGCTTCCGCCTGTGCACTGTGGATCAGATTGGGCCTGTTATTGGGCCATACATGTGCTTCCGCCTGTGCACTGTGGATCAGATTGGGGCTATTATTGGCCATACATGTGCTTCCACCTGTGCACTGTGGATCAGATTGGGCCTAATATTGGCCATACATGTGCTTCCACCTGTGCACTGTGGATCAGATTGGGCCTAATATTGGCCATACATGTGCTTCCACCTGTGCACTGTGGATCAGATTGGGCCTAATATTGGCCATACATGTGCTTCCGCCTGTGCACTGTGGATCAGATTGGGCCTATTATTGGGCCATACATGTGCTTCCGCCTGTGCACAGTGGATCAGATTGGGCCTGTTATTGGGTCATACATGTGCTTCCACCTGTGCACTGTGGATCAGATTGGGCCTGTTATTGGCCATACATGTGCTTCCACCTGTGCACTGTGGATCAGATTGGGCCTGTTATTGGGCCATACATGTGCTTCCGCCTGTGCACTGTGGATCAGATTGGGGCTATTATTGGCCATACATGTGCTTCCACCTGTGCACTGTGGATCAGATTGGGCCTAATATTGGCCATACATGTGCTTCCACCTGTGCAGTGTGGATCAGATTGGGCCTGTTATTGGGCCATACATGTGCTTCCGCCTGTGCACTGTGGATCAGATTGGGCCTAATATTGGCCATACATGTGCTTCCACCTGTGCACTGTGGATCAGATTGGGCCTAATATTGGCCATACATGTGCTTCTACCTGTGCAGTGTGGATCAGATTGGGCCTGTTATTGGGCCATACATGTGCTTCCGCCTGTGCACTGTGGATCAGATTGGGCCTAATATTGGCCATACATGTGCTTCCACCTGTGCACTGTGGATCAGATTGGGCCTGTTATTGGCCATACATGTGCTTCCGCCTGTGCACTGTGGATCAGATTGGGGCTATTATTGGCCATACATGTGCTTCCACCTGTGCACAGTGGATCAGATTGGGCCTGTTATTGGGCCATACATGTGCTTCCGCCTGTGCAGTGTGGATCAGATTGGGCCTAATATTGGCCATACATGTGCTTCCACCTGTGCACAGTGGATCAGATTGGGCCTGTTATTGGCCATACATGTGCTTCCACCTGTGCACTGTGGATCAGATTGGGCCTGTTATTGGCCATACATGTGCTTCCACCTGTGCACTGTGGATCAGATTGGGCTTGTTATTGGCCATACATGTGCTTCCGCCTGTGTACTGTGGATGGCTGCCGGATGACATGCGTTCCAGCCTGGGGTGCACACTATGGTACACGCAGTGGGATTTCCCATATTGGCTTCTGATGTGAAACAGCTAATGACCCGGCCTCCTGAGGAAGCATGACGGCGAAACACGGTGAGGGGTGAGGCACTGGACTATTGGGGCTGTCCCCCCATAAATGACATTCTAGCTTCCCTATCAGGTTGATTTGCAGTGAAGCAGTGTGATTGTATCGGCACCGTGGTAGGGTGTTAATAGGGAATTATTAGGGACAGCCGGCGGAGAGTGGGGTACCATCGTACCTAGGGGTGCGGACCTCAGTTAGTGTGGATTCTACCCCCCCCCCCCATGCTGTCAGTACATATGTGCAGAGACCCCCCTCCATAGACACGGGATGACGGGGGCAGGCAGGGGCCGCTCTGCACATGGATGCTCGCAGGATCCCATACATGGGAATGTGCCACAGACTCCACCACCCACAGCACCCGGGAAACGGAAGCACCTGAATCTAAAGTCATGAGTGATTTATTTAGGCTTTTTTAAAGCTTTTTTTTTATACTTTTTTTTAGGCTATTAAGGCCTTTTTTAGGCTTTTTTAACACCTTTTATTTAGGTTGTTTAGGCCTTTTTTTTTTTACACATTTTTTAGATTGTGTAGGTTTTTTTGGGTTTCTTACACTTTGTTTAGCCTATTTAGGCCTTTTTTAGGCTTTTTTTTTAGACTTTTTTAGGCTGTTTAAGCCTTTTGTACACTTTCTTTTTTTAGGCCTTTTATAGGCTTTTTTACACTTTTTTAGGCTGTTTAGGCCTTTTTTCACACTTTTTTTAGGCTATTTAGGCCTTTTTAGGCAGTTTAGGCCTTTTTACACTTTTCCTAGGCTGTTTAGGCCTTTTTAGGCTTTTTTTAAGATTTTGTTAGGCTGTTTAGGCCTTTTGTACACTTTTTCTAGACTGTTTAGGCCTTTTTTAGGCTTTTTTTTACACTTTTTTAGACTGTTTAGGCCTTTTATAGGCTTTTTTACACTTTTTCTAGGCTGTTTAGGCCATTTTTTAGACCTTTTCAGCTTTCCTTTCATCATCTTTATGTAGCAGATTTTAGAAGAAACTGAGCCGGGTGGTGCTGACCAGGTCCGGCCCGGGTGCTGCTGACCAGGTCCGGCCCGGGTGGTGCTGACCAGGTGTGGCCCGGGTGCTGCTGACCAGGTGTGGCCCGGCTGCTGCTGACCAGGTCCAGCCCGGGTGGTGCTGACCAGGTCTGGCCCGGCTGCTGCTGACCAGGTCCGGCCCGGGTGCTGCTGACCAGGTCCGGCCCGGGTGGTGCTGACCAGGTGTGGCCCGGGTGCTGCTGACCAGGTCCGGCCCGGTTGGTGCTGACCAGGTCCAGCCCGGGTGGTGCTGACCAGGTCCGGCCCGGCTGCTGCTGACCAGGTGTGGCCCGGGTGCTGCTGACCAGGTCCGGCCCGGGTGCTGCTGACCAAGTCCGGCCCGGGTGCTGCTGACCAGGTCCGGCCCGGGTGCTGCTGACCAGGTCCGGCCCGGGTGGTGCTGACCAGGTCCGGCCCGGGTGCTGCTGACCAGGTGCGGCCCGGGTGCTGCTGACCAGGTCTGGCCCGGGTGCTGCTGACCAGGTCTGGCCCGGGTGCTGCTGACCAGGTGCGGCCCGGGTGCTGCTGACCAGGTGCGGCCCGGGTGCTGCTGACCAGGTCTGGCCCGGGTGCTGCTGACCAGGTCTGGCCCGGGTGCTGCTGACCAGGTCCGGCCCGGGTGGTGCTGACCAGGTCCGGCCCGGGTGCTGCTGACCAGGTGCGGCCCGGGTGCTGCTGACCAGGTCTGGCCCGGGTGCTGCTGACCAGGTCTGGCCCGGGTGCTGCTGACCAGGTGCGGCCCGGGTGCTGCTGACCAGGTGCGGCCCGGGTGCTGCTGACCAGGTCCGGCCCGGGTGCTGCTGACCAGGTCCGGCCCGGGTGGTGCTGACCAGGTCCGGCCCGGGTGCTGCTGACCAGGTCCGGCCCGGGTGCTGCTGACCAGGTCCGGCCCGGGTGGTGCTGACCAGGTCCGGCCCGGGTGCTGCTGACCAGGTGCGGCCCGGGTGCTGCTGACCAGGTCCGGCCCGGGTGCTGCTGACCAGGTCCGGCCCGGGTGCTGCTGACCAGGTCTGGCCCGGGTGCTGCTGACCAGGTCCGGCCCGGGTGCTGCTGACCAGGTGCGGCCCGGGTGCTGCTGACCAGGTCTGGCCCGGGTGCTGCTGACCAGGTCCGGCCCGGGTGGTGCTGACCAGGTCCGGCCCGGGTGCTGCTGACCAGGTCTGGCCCGGGTGCTGCTGACCAGGTCTGGCCCGGGTGCTGCTGACCAGGTCTGGCCCGGGTGCTGCTGACCAGGTGCGGCCCGGGTGCTGCTGACCAGGTGCGGCCCGGGTGCTGCTGACCAGGTCTGGCCCGGGTGCTGCTGACCAGGTCTGGCCCGGGTGGTGTTGACTTTTCGTACAATTCACTCTTTGGAATGTTAAAAAAAGAGAAGATTATGTAAAAGACACGAGGACATTCCGGGAACGCCGGGCGAGGGACAGGAGGGCTGTTTGGGGCTAAACACTAAGTAACAAGTGCCCGCAGTGTGTGCACAATCACATTCCCCCCATTGTAACCTGTTTACACAGCAAGCAAAGAAATGCGTCTTCATGGCCCCAGCAGGACTGAGCAGGAGGAAAGGCAGCGCAAGGTGAGGAGAGCTCAATGCCTGGAGGCTGCAGGGTCAGCAGCGGGAATATGTGCTGCAGGGACCGCTCTGCACAGTCCAGACACAGGCGGCTCTGATGGAAAAGACCCAAACCCAGAAGGGATTTTATCATTCCACTAAACCAGCCATTTATTGTGCGGAGATTTTATCCACAGTATTGATGTAATCGCTCTCCTGACCGTCCACCGCAGCGTCCAGAGGAGACCGCGAGCGAGCAGAGGAGACCGCAGCGTCCAGAGGAGACCGCAGCGTCCAGAGGAGACCGCAGCATCCAGAGGAGACCGCAGCGTCCAGAGGAGACCGCAGCGTCCAGAGGAGACCGCAGCGTCCAGAGGAGACCGCGAGCGAGCAGAGGAGACCGCAGCGTCCAGAGGAGACCGCAGCGTCCAGAGGAGACCGCAGCGTCCAGAAGAGACCGCAGCGTCCAGAGGAGACCGCAGCATCCAGAGGAGACCGCAGCGTCCAGAGGAGACCGCAGCGTCCAGAGGAGACCGCGAGCGAGCAGAGGAGACCACGAGCGAGCAGAGGAGACCGCAGCATCCAGAGGAGACCGCAGCGTCCAGAGGAGACCGCGAGCGAGCAGAGGAGACCGCAACATCCAGAGGAGACCGCAGCGTCCAGAGGAGACCGCAGCGTCCAGAGGAGACCGCAGCATCCAGAGGAGACCGCGAGCGTCCAGAGGAGACCGCAGCGTCCAGAGGAGACCGCGAGCGAGCAGAGGAGACCACGAGCGAGCAGAGGAGACCGCAGCATCCAGAGGAGACCGCGAGCGAGCAGAGGTGACCGCAGCGTCCAGAGGAGACCGCGAGCGAGCAGAGGAGACCGCAGCGTCCAGAGGAGACCGCAGCTTCCAGAGGAGACCACAGCGTCCAGAGAAGACTGCGAGCGAGCAGAGGAGACCGCGAGCGAGCAGAGGAGACCGCGAGCGAGCAGAGGAGACCGCAGCGTCCAGAGGAGACCGCAGCTCCCAGAGGAGACCGCAGCGTCCAGAGGAGACCGCGGCGTCCAGAGGAGACCGCGGCGTCCAGAGGAGACCGCGAGCGAGCAGAGGAGACCGCAGCGTCCAGAGGAGACCGCAGCGTCCAGAGGAGACCGCAGCGTCCAGAGGAGACCGCGAGCGAGCAGCAGCGATTCACAGCTCTGATCACAAATCTCACATGATGTTCACACGATGCGGGCGTGCTGCGATTATTAGGGGGGATTGTGGCTCCAATTCTAATAAATAATGGCCAAAATGACAATTCATCAACAGCTCATCCACTGGTGTAATGTATGTACACAGTGACTGCAGAATAGTGAGTGCAGCTCTGGAGGATAATACAGGAGGTAACTCAGGATCAGTAAGGTACAGTGCCTTGCGAAAGTATTCAGCCCCTTGAATTTTTCAACCTTTTCCCACATGTCCGTCTTCAAACATAAAGATAAAATGTGAATGTTCTGGTGAAGAATCTACAACAAGTGACACAATTGTGAAGAGGAAGGAAATTTATTGATTATTTTACACTTTTATAAACAATAAATAACTGTAAATGGTGGCGTGCAATATTATTCATCCCCTGTAAGTGAATCCTTTGTAGCGCCCCCTTTTGCTGCGATTACAGCTGCAGTCTCTTGGGGTATGTGTCTATCAGTTTTGCACATGGAGAGGTGAAATTCTCGCCCGTTCTTCCTTTGTAAACAGCTGGAGCTGAGTGAGGTTGGATGGAGGCGTTTGTGAACAGCAGTTTTCAGCTCTTTCCACAGATTCTCGATTGGGTTCAGGTCTGGACTGTGACTTGGCCATTCTAACACCTGGATACGGTTATTTGTGAACCATTCCATTGTAGATTTTGCTTTATGTTTGGGATCATTGTCTTGTTGGAAGACAAATCTCCGTCCCAGTCTCAGGTCTTTTGCAGGCTCCAACAGGTTTTCTTCAAGAATGGTCCTGTATTTGTCTCCATCCATCTTCCCATCAATTCTAACCATCTTCCCTGTCCCTGCTGAAGAAAAGCAGGCCCAGACCATGATGCTGCCTCCACCATGTTTGACAGTGGGGATGGTGTGTTCAGGGTGATGAGCTGTGATGCTTTTATGCCAATCATATCATTTGGCATTGTGCCCAATAGTCTGATTTTGGTTTCCTCTGAGCAGAGCCCCTTCTTCCACATGTTTGGTGTCTCCAGGTGGCTTGTGGGAAACTTTAAACAACACTTTTTATGGATATCTTTGAGAAATGGCTTTCTTCTTGCCACTCTTCCATAAAGGCCAGATTTGTGCAGTGTAGACTGATTGTTGTGCTATGGACAGACTCTCCCACCTCAGCTGTAGATCTCTGCAGATCATCCAGAGGGATCATGGGCCTCTTGGCTGCGTCTCTGATCAGTCTTCTCCTTGTGTGAGATGACAGTTTGGATGGACGGCCGGGTCTTGGTAGATTTGCAGTGGTATGATCCTTCCATTTCAATATGATCGCTTGCACAGGGCTTCTTGGGATGTTTAAACTTGTGGAAATCTTTTTGTAACCAAATCCGGCTTTAAACTTCTCCACAACAGTATCACGGACCTGCCTGTTGTGTTCCTTGGTCTTCATGATGCTCTCTGCGCTTTACACAGAACACTAAAGCTGGTGTCACACTAAACGACAGCGACAACGACGTCGCTGTTACGTCACCATTTTCGGTGACGTAACAGCGACCTTGTAAGTCGCTGTTATGATCGCTGCTTAGCTGTCAAACACAGCAGAAGCAGCGATCATAACGTCGCTGTGCTACATGTTCAGAGAGCAGGGAGCCGCGCTTAGCGCTGGCTCCTTGCTCTCCTGCAGCACACATCGGGTTAATTAACCCGATGTGTGCTGCAGCTACATGTCACAGTTCAGAGAGCAGGGAGCCGCGCACACTGCTTAGCGCTGGCTCCTTGCTCTCCTTGCTACAGTATGCATCGGGTTAATTACCCGATGCGTACTGCAGCCACATGTCACAGTGCAGGAGCCGGCACTGGCAGCAAGAGCGGAGGCTGGTAACCAGCGTAAACATCGGGTAACCAGGGAAAGGGCTTCCCTTGGTTACCCGATGTTTACGCTGGTTACAGCTTACCGCAGCTGCCAGTGCCGGCTCCTGATCGCTTCATTTCGTCGCTCTCTCGCTGTCACACACAGCGATGTGTGTGTCACAGCGGGAGAGTGACGACCAAAAAATGAAGCTGGACATTCAGCAACGACCGGCGACCTCACAGCAGGGGCCAGGTCGTTGCTGGATGTCACACACAGCGACAGCGACGGGACGTCGCTGCAACGTCACAGAAAATGGTGACGTAGCAGCGACGTCGTTGTCGTCGTCGTTATGTGTGACACCAGCTTAAGACTATCACAGAGCAGGGGCATTATACGGAGACTTGATTACACACAGGGGCTTATATTTATCCTCATCAGTCATTTAGGACAACATTGCATCATTCAGAGATCCTCAATCACCTTCTGGAGGGAGTTTCTGCACTGACAGTAAAGGGGGTGAATAATATTGCACGCCCCAATTTACAGTTATTTATTTTTTATAAAAGTATAAAATAAGCAATAAATTTCCTTCCTCTTCACAATTGTGTCACTTGTTGTTGATTCTTCACCAGAACAATAACATTTTATCTTTATGTTTGAGCCTGAAATGTGGGAAAAGGTTGAAAAATTCAAGGGGCTGAATACTTTCGCAAGGCACTGTTTGTACACAGTGACTGCACCAGCAGAATAGCGAGTGCAGCTCTGGAGTATAATACAGGAGGTAACTCAGGATCAGTAATGTATGTACACAGTGACTGCACCAGCAGAATAGTGAGTGCAGCTCTGGAGTATAATACAGGAGGTAACTCAGGGTCAGTAATGTATGTACACAGTGACTGCACCAGCAGAATAGCGAGTGCAGCTCTGGAGTATAATACAGGAGGTAACTCAGGATCAGTAATGTATGTACACAGTGACTGCACCAGCAGAATAGTGAGTGCAGCTCTGGAGTATAATACAGGAGGTAACTCAGGGTCAGTAATGTATGTACACAGTGACTGCACTAGCAGAATAGTGAGTACAGCTCTGGAGTATAATACAGGAGGTAACTCAGGATCAGTAATGTAATGTATGTACACAGTGACTGCAGCAGCAGAATAGTGAGTGCAGCTCTGGAGTATAATACAGGATGTAACTCAGGATCAGTAATGTAATGTATGTGCACAGTGACTGCACCAGCAGAATAGTGAGTGCAGCTCTGGAGTATAATACAGGATGTAACTCAGGATCAGTAATGTAATGTATGTACACAGTGACTGCACCAGCAGAATAGTGAGTGCAGCTCTGGAGTATAATACAGGAGGTAACTCAGGATCAGTAATGTAATGTATGTACACAGTGACTGCACCAGCAGAATAGTGAGCGCAGCTCTGGAGTATAATACAGGAGGTAACTCAGGATTAGTAATGTAATGTAGGTACACAGTGACTGCACCAGCAGAATAGTGAGTGCAGCTCTGGAGTATAATACAGGAGGTAACTCAGGATCAGTAATGTAATGTACACAGTGACTGCACCAGCAGAATAGTGAGTGCAGCTCTGGAGTATAATACAGGATCAGTACTGTACATAGTGACCAGTGTTGGTTCTCCGGTGGTCCGGCCTGCTCGTGGCCCCTTTTCTCCCCCGGTCGGGCAGATATTACCACCATGGGCCGCGTTACCCTTGTGCTGTTTACAGTAAGCAGGAAGCAGTTGCTGGGATGGCTGCCTGACGGGTGAAGGTTATGGAGGTGTCACTATAAAGTTCTTATCTGAAGTCATAAAAGTGGCCCTCAGGAGAAGCAGTGAGGAGAGGACTCGGGGAGTCTGGGCTGCAGGACGCTCCTGGCTGTGACCTTCCTCTATCATTTCCCTTTATTGACACCATAAAGTTTTATACCCCCCAAAAAGTGAATGTTTAACTGAAAGAAATCCACCTTATAGAGAAGCAAATGTGTCCCTGGGCTCCTCTGCGTAACCTGCCAGGAGGGAAGGGGGTCACCCTCAGCCTGGCAGCAGTACGCCCCCACAGGAGACCCCCACAGGAGGGCAGGAGACCCCACAGGAGACCCCCACAGGAGGGCAGGAGACCCCACAGGAGACCCCCACAGGAGGGCAGGAGACCCCACAGGAGGACATCCACAGGAGACCCCCACAGGAGGGCAGGAGACCCCACAGGAGACCCCCACAGGAGGGCAGGAGAGCCCCCGCAGGAGGGCAGGAGAGCATCCGCAGGAGGGCAGGAGAGCCCCCGCAGGAGGGCAGGAGAGCACCCGCAGGAGGGCAGGAGAGCCCCCGCAGGAGGAGAGCCCCCGCAGGAGGGCAGGAGAGCCCCCGCAGGAGGGCAGGAGAGCCCCCGCAGGAGGAGAGCCCCCGCAGGAGGGCAGGAGAGCCCCCGCAGGAGGGCAGGAGAGCACCCGCAGGAGGGCAGGAGAGCCCCCGCAGGAGGGCAGGAGAGCACCCGCAGGAGGAGAGCCCCCGCAGGAGAGCAGGAGAGCCCCCGCAGGAGGGCAGGAGAGCACCCGCAGGAGGAGAGCCCCCGCAGGAGGGCAGGAGAGCCCCCGCAGGAGGGCAGGAGAGCACCCGCAGGAGGGCAGGAGAGCCCCCGCAGGAGGGCAGGAGAGCACCCGCAGGAGGAGAGCCCCCGCAGGAGGGCAGGAGAGCCCCCGCAGGAGGGCAGGAGAGCCCCCGCAGGAGGGCAGGAGAGCACCCGCAGGAGGACAGGAGAGCCCTCGCAGGAGGGCAGGAGAGCACCTGCAGGAGGGCAGGAGAGCACCCGCAGGAGGGCAGGAGAGCACCCGCAGGGGCGCAGGAGAGCACCCGCAGGAGGGCAGGAGAGCATCCGCAGGAGGGCAGGAGAGCACCCGCAGGGGAACAGGAGAGCACCCACAGGAGGGCAGGAGAGCACCCGCAGGAGGGCAGGAGAGCACCCGCAGGAGTTCGGGAGAGCACCCGAAGGAGGGCAGGAGAGCGTCCGCAGGAGGGCAGGAGAGCACCCGCAGGAGTTCGGGAGAGAACCCGCAGGAGAGCACCCGCAGGAGGGCAGGAGAGCATCCGCAGGAGGGCAGGAGAGCACCCGCAGGAGAGTACCCGCAGGAGAGCATCCGCAGGAGGGCCGGAGAGCACCCGCAGGAGGGCAGGAGAGCACCCGCAGGAGGGCAGGAGAGCCCCCGCAGGAGGGCAGGAGAGCCCCCGCAGGAGGGCAGGAGAGCACCCGCAGGAGGACAGGAGAGCCCTCGCAGGAGGGCAGGAGAGCACCTGCAGGAGGGCAGGAGAGCACCCGCAGGAGGGCAGGAGAGCACCCGCAGGGGCGCAGGAGAGCACCCGCAGGAGGGCAGGAGAGCATCCGCAGGAGGGCAGGAGAGCACCCGCAGGGGAACAGGAGAGCACCCACAGGAGGGCAGGAGAGCACCCGCAGGAGGGCAGGAGAGCACCCGCAGGAGTTCGGGAGAGCACCCGAAGGAGGGCAGGAGAGCGTCCGCAGGAGGGCAGGAGAGCACCCGCAGGAGTTCGGGAGAGAACCCGCAGGAGAGCACCCGCAGGAGGGCAGGAGAGCATCCGCAGGAGGGCAGGAGAGCACCCGCAGGAGAGTACCCGCAGGAGAGCATCCGCAGGAGGGCCGGAGAGCACCCGCAGGAGGGCAGGAGAGCACCCGCAGGAGGGCACATGAGACCCCTCCCCCGCATTACCAGGAGGACATTCACAGGAAGGCAGGAGACCCCCACAGGATGGCCGGAGACCCCACAGGAGACCCCCACAGGAGGGCAGGAGACCCCCACAGGAGACCCCCATAGGAGGGCAGGAGACCTCCACAGGAGAGCCCCCACAGAAGGGCCGGAGACCCCCACAGGAGAGCCCCACAGGAGGACAGGAGAGCCCCCACAGGAGAGCCCCCACAGGAGGGCAGGAGAGCCCCCGCAGGAGGGCGGGAGAGCACCCGCAGGAGGGCAGGCGAGCACCCGCAGGAGGGCAGGAGAGCACCCGCAGGAGGGCAGGCGAGCACCCGCAGGAGGGCAGGAGAGCACCCACAGGAGGGCAGGAGAGCACCCGCAGGAGGGCAGGAGAGCACCCGCAGGAGGGCGGGAGAGCACCCGCAGGAGGGCGGGAGAGCACCCGCAGGAGGGCCGGAGAGCACCTGCAGGAGGGCAGGAGAGCACCCGCAGGAGGGCAGGAGAGCACCCGCAGGAGGGCACGTGAGACCCCTCTCCGGCATTACCAATCCTGTAAGTAAAAAGGAAAAAAAACAAAAACACACAAAATCCTTTATTTTTTATTATTAATAATAATAATAATAATAAAACCCATCCTCTTTCACCAATCTATTAACCTCCCCAAAAACCCTGCAGGTCCGATGTAATCCACACGATGTCCCACGATGATCCTGGATCTGCTACATCCAGAAGCTGCAGTGATAGAGAACGCGACCGGTCACTGCAGCTCCTGGGACACACTGAGGGCGGCGGGGGACCTGGCTGTGAGAAGCAGTAACATCAGTCAGGTCACTGGAGTTCACAACTGGATTCCCATGGTACCAAGTGTGTTGCCGGACTACTAGATTGCAGAACACTGCAGCACAGCAGTCCGGCAATCCGGCAGTCAGGTTACCGGAATTCACACTTGGGGACTCCCCCGCTGCCCTTAGTGAACTTAGTTGAATCTGCTGTCTGATTGCCAGGATGAGTCGGGTAAAGCACCAAAATTGGCACATCTAATGGTGCACCAATTGTGGGTTGGCTGCGGGCTGCTATTTTTAGGCTGGGGAGGGCCCAATAACCATGGACCTTCCCAACATGAGAATACCAGTCCCCAGCTGTCTGCCTTATCTGCACTGGTTATCAAAAATGGGCAGGAGCCCACGATGTTTATTATTCATGTCAATTATTTAAAAAAATAAATAAATAAATGTTCTGTGGGAGCCTCTATTTGTGATAATCAACCAAGATAGAGCACACAGCTGGGGGCTACATCCCATGTCTACTTTATCTGTCCTGATTATCACAAAAAGATGGGGGAAAGCACATCAAGGGGGCGCAATACTCTGACAATATTGTTCCCAGAAGTGACCCGTTTCAGAGCTGTGTCCAGGCGCCTTCCCCAGGCGGTTCCCATTCAATCTCACCACTTTTCCATCCATTCCAGCATATTTACAGCCCCGGCAGACATGCTGGGAGGGTCCACCGGAAAATGATGAAAGTTTCCTATTGACTTGCATTAGATTCATTATTCGTGACACTTAGTACAAAACGTTCAAGACGAATAATCCAAACTAAAAAACTAACAACCAACTGCTCGATGCACTCTATTAAAAAGCTACTCTTTTCTCAAAAACGGGATTATTGATTATTCATCTCCATGTCTGGAGTCCATCCCTGCCCCAGTTCTTCAGGGTCATCTCCATGTCTGGAGTCCATCCCTGCCCCAGTTCTGCAGGGTCATCTCCATGTCTGGAGTCCATCCCTGCCCCAGTTCTTCAGGGTCATCTCCATGTCTGGAGTCCATCCCTGCCCCAGTTCTGCAGGGTCATCTCCATGTCTGGAGTCCATCCCTGCCCCAGTTCTTCAGGGTCATCTCCATGTCTGGAGTCCATCCCTGCCCCAATTCTGCAGGGTCATCTCCATGTCTGGAGTCCAGCCCTGCCCAGTTCTTCAGGGTCATCTCCATGTCTGGAGTCCATCCCTGCCCCAATTCTGCAGGGTCATCTCCATGTCTGGAGTCCACCCCTGCCCCAGTTCTTCAGGGTCATCTCCATGTCTGGAGTCCATCCCTGCTCCAGTTCTGCAGGGTCATCTCCATGTCTGGAGTCCATCCCTGCCCCAGTTCTTCAGGGTCATCTCCATGTCTGGAGTCCATCCCTGCCCCAATTCTGCAGGGTCATCTCCATGTCTGGAGTCCATCCCTGCCCCAGTTCTTCAGGGTCATCTCCATGTCTGGAGTTCATCCCTGCCCCAATTCTGCAGGGTCATCTCCATGTCTGGAGTCCATCCCTGCCCCAGTTCTGCGGGCTCCTCTCCATGTCTGGAGTCCATCCCTGCCCCAATTCTGCAGGGTCATCTCCATGTCTGGAGTCCATCCCTGCCCCAATTCTGCAGGGTCATCTCCATGTCTGGAGTCCATCCCTGCCCCAATTCTGCAGGGTCATCTCCATGTCTGGAGTCCATCCCTGCCCCAGTTCTTCAGGGTCATCTCCATGTCTGGAGTCCATCCCTGCCCCAATTCTGCAGGGTCATCTCCATGTCTGGAGTCCATCCCTGCCCCAGTTCTTCGGGGTCATCTCCATGTCTGGAGTCCATCCCTGCCCCAGTTCTTCGGGGTCATCTCCATGTCTGGAGTCCATCCCTGCCCCAGTTCTTCAGGGTCATCTCCGTGTCTGGAGTCCATCCCTGCTCCAGTTCTTCGGGGTCATCTCCATGTCTGGAGTCCATCCCTGCCCCAGTTCTTCAGGGTCATCTCCGTGTCTGGAGTCCATCCTTGCCCCAGTTCTTCAGGGTCATCTCCATGTCTGGAGTCCATCCCTGCCCCAGTTCTGCGGGCTCCTCTCCATGTCTGGAGTCCATCCCTGCCCCAGTTCTTCAGGGTCATCTCCATGCTTGGAGTCCATCCCTGCCCCAGTTCTTCAGGGTCATCTCCATGCTTGGAGTCCATCCCTGCCCCAGTTCTTCAGGGTCATCTCCATGTCTGGAGTCCATCCCTGCCCCAGTTCTTCAGGGTCATCTCCATGCTTGGAGTCCATCCCTGCCCCAGTTCTTCAGGGTCATCTCCATGCTTGGAGTCCATCCCTGCCCCAGTTCTGCAGGGTCATCTCCATGTCTGGAGTCCATCCCTGCCCCAGTTCTGCAGGGTCATCTCCATGTCTGGAGTCCATCCCTGCTCCAGTTCTGCAGGGTCATCTCCATGTCTGGAGTCCATCCCTGCCCCAGTTCTGCGGGCTCCTCTCCATGTCTGGAGTCCATCCCTGCCCCAGTTCTGCAGGCTCCTCTCCATGTCTGGAGTCCATCCCTGCCCAGTTCTGCAGGGTCATCTCCATGTCTGGAGTCCATCCCTGCCCCAGTTCTGCGGGCTCCTCTCCATGTCTGGAGTCCATCCCTGCCCCAGTTCTTCAGGGTCATCTCCATGTCTGGAGTCCATCCCTGCCCCAATTCTGCAGGGTCATCTCCATGTCTGGAGTCCATCCCTGCCCCAGTTCTGCGGGCTCCTCTCCATGTCTGGAGTCCATCCCTGCCCCAGTTCTTCTTAAGCAAGCATTGTTGACCTTAGGGAGATCAACATATCCACTGCGGAGACACCATCACGTGTTTCTCAACGCAGTGATTCTAGAGCATTGCCCCCTGGGAAGTATGCAAATAAGAAAGCCGCGGAGACACCATCACATGTTTCTCAACGCTGCCAGGAAACTAGCCAGGTCTTTCACCGGGAAGGAACAACCACGGGAAGGGCAGTCTCCAGTCAAGGAGACCACCTATACCAAACATGGTATCCATCCACAGACAGCCGTTTCGGGGTATTTGCCCCTCATCAGTGTGGAGTAGGAATCTGGCTAGTGGGGGCAATGCCTAGTAAAGGGTCATCTCCATGTCTGGAGTCCATCCCTGCCCCAGTTCTGCAGGGTCATCTCCATGTCTGGAGTCCATCCCTGCCCCAGTTCTGCAGGGTCATCTCCATGTCTGGAGTCCATCCCTGCCCCAGTTCTTCGGGGTCATCTCCATGTCTGGAGTCCATCCCTGCCCCAGTTCTGCGGGCTCCTCTCCATGCTTGGAGTCCATCCCTGCTCCAGTTCTTCAGGGTCATCTCCATGTCTTACGGCACACAACGCATTGTACAGCAAGTGTTGTACGTGGGTTTATTACTGGTCTAGGATGAGGAAGAGAATGAAAAGCATCTAGTCCCTGGATACTACTCTGAACTGTGATGTCATCGGTGGATCTGTGATGTCACCCAGCCGTCCTGTCTGCAGCCGTCCATCTCTAGCTGCACACTCCCTGACTGACGGCTATAAAAGTAACTTTGTCACTTATTGACAGTAAATGTCTCACACCAAGAAAGACATTCCTGGCAGGTCATACCAGTGAAGGAGATTGTGAGCTCTGCAGCCTGTCCTCTGGTATCACCCTCATCACTCTGCGCACAGCTTTCAACAGGAATAATAATGTTCTGTTTACACCTCAAATAAAACAGTAACAAGTCAGTAAAGTGATAGAAAGATAAAACCAAAAACAAGAAAGATTCTGTAACGCTTTATTCTTCTTGTTTATATGTACAGTAACTGCTATCTCAGGTGAACCTGCAGCACAAGCTTTCTCTGCTCCTTCCGTCCCCATAGACTGTTACGAGAAGCTACTGTGGATATCTGTGACCACTGAAGACAGTCCGCGAGGCAACATCAGTCCGCGAGGCAACACGAGTCCATGAGGCAACACGAGTCCGTGAGGCAACACCAGTCCGCGAGGCAACACGATTCCGCGAGGCAACATCAGTCCGCGAAGGCAACACCAGTCCGCATGGCAACACGAGTCCGCGAGGCAACACGAGTCCGCGAAGGCAACATCAGTCCGCGAAGGCAACACCAGTCCGCGAAGGAAACACCAGTCCGCGAGGCAACACCAGTCCGCATGGCAACACGAGTCCGTGAGGCAACACGAGTCCGTGAGGCAACACGAGTCCGTGAGGCAACATCAGTCCGCGAAGGCAACACCAGTCCGCGTGGCAACACGAGTCCGTGAGGCAACACGAGTCCGCGAGGCAACATCAGTCCGCGAAGGCAACACCAGTCCGCGAAGGCAACACCAGTCCGTGAAGGCAAGACCAGTCCACGTGGCAACACGAGTCCACGAGGCAACACGAGTCCACGAGGCAACATCAGTCCGCGAAGGCAACACCAGTCCGCGAAGGTAACACCAGTCCGCGAAGGCAACACCAGTCCGCGTGGCAACACGAGTCCGCGAGGCAACATGAGTCCGTGAGGCAACATCAGTCCGTGAAGGCAACACCAGTCCGCGAAGGCAACACCAGTCCGCGAGGCAAAACCAGTCCGCGAAGGCAACACCAGTCCGCGAAGGCAACACCAGTCCGTGAAGGCAACACCAGTCCACGAGGCAACACCAGTCCGCGAAGGCAGCATCAGTCAAAGAGACAACATCAGTCCGCGAGGCAACATCAGTCCACGAAGCAACACGAGTCCGCGAGGCAACACGAGTCCACGAGGCAACACGAGTCCGAGAGGCAACATGAGTCCGAGAGGCAACACCAGTCCGCGAGGCAACACCAGTCCGCGAGGCAACACCAGTCCGTGAGGCAACACCAGTCCGCGAGGCAACACCAGTCCGCGAGGCAACACCAGTCCGCGAGGCAACACCAGTCCGCGAGGCAACATCAGTCCGCGAAGCAACACGAGTCCGCGAGGCAACATCAGTCCGCGAAGCAACATCAGTCCGCGAGGCAACATCAGTCCGCGAAGGAACACGAGTCCGCGAGGCAACACGAGTCCGCGAGGCAACATGAGTCCGAGAGGCAACACCAGTCCGCGAGGCAACACCAGTCCGCGAAGGAACACGAGTCCGCGAGGCAACACGAGTCCGCGAGGCAACATGAGTCCGAGAGGCAACACCAGTCCGCGAAGCAACACGAGTCCGCGAGGCAACACCAGTCCGCGAAGCAACACGAGTCCGCGAGGCAACATGAGTCTGAGAGGCAACACCAGTCCGTGAGGCAACATGAGTCCGAGAGGCAACACCAGTCCGCGAAGCAACACGAGTCCGCGAGGCAACATGAGTCCGAGAGGCAACACCAGTCCGCGAAGCAACACGAGTCTGCGAGGCAACACCAGTCCGCGAGGCAACACCAGTCCGCGAGGCAACACGAGTCCGAGAGGCAACACCAGTCCGCGAAGCAACACGAGTCCGCGAGGCAACATGAGTCCGAGAGGCAACACCAGTCCGCGAGGCAACACGAGTCCGAGAGGCAACACCAGTCCGCGAAGCAACACGAGTCCGCAAGGCAACATGAGTCCGCGAGGCAACATGAGTCCGAGAGGCAACACCAGTCCGCGAGGCAACATGAGTCCGAGAGGCAACACCAGTCCGCGAAGCAACACGAGTCCGCGAGGCAACATGAGTCCGAGAGGCAACACCAGTCCGCGAGGCAACACCAGTCCGCGAGGCAACACGAGTCCGCGAGGCAACATGAGTCCGAGAGGCAACACCAGTCCGCGAGGCAACACGAGTCCGCGAGGCAACATGAGTCCGAGAGGCAACACCAGTCCGCGAGGCAACACAACCAGATTTCTTTGCATGCACTGATTTGAAAATATCTTTTGTCGCCATATTTCATCACATACAACTCAGAAGTTGAAGCTTGGATCTTTTTTCTTTAAGTTTAAAAAAAAATAATACTTAGTTAGAAGTTAATGTCAGCAATACATCTCAAAAATGTTGTGTCTGGGCCTTGTCCACCATTGTGCAGCTTTCCCTCTTCTTTTTCCAACAGTCTGTAAACTTTAGGGCAGTAAAGTGACAATTGGTTTAGTTTGGGATGAGGATTTCTGGCCCATTCTTATCCGATATCGCATCCTTTAGAGTTTTTGCCAGATTTTTTGTTTTATAATTTGTGAAAAGTCCAGACTGCAATTGTAGCACCCACGGGGCAAGGGGTTAAGTTTACTCGTTGCCGGGCTCAGTGATGTCAGGTCTGGGGATGTCACGGGTGGCCCTTGCCCGTTTCGTGGCCCCGAGGTGTACAATAAAGAAGGCTTGAAGGGTGGGTGATGTTGGGGGAGGAAATATGTCTTGACGCCACCTGTGGTACGCGGCCAGGGATTAGCTGCCGCTGCTGTCACTGTCCTCTGGAGCGGATGGTTGTAGCAGCTAAGATGTTTCTGCTCTCCACTGGTGGAGCGGGCCCCGGGGAGGATGATGAGGGTTATAGTAATGGCGGGCACCGGCACCGGCAAGGACAGGGGACACCGTCTTTGCGGGTACAAGGTTTTCTTTACTCACAGTCCTGGTTTACCCGGGAGATGCCAGTCACCTCCATGATGGGCCCCAGCCGATCCCGAGCAATTTGAGGTCATCGCCAGTGTTCCCACTGTGAGTCCTTTCTGGTCGGGGTCCCTCCAATCCCGGTGTATGTGGAATATGGAACGGGTCGTGGGTATTTCCTGTACTCGCCGCAGTCCCTGGAATCCCATGTAGCTGTAGAGAACCCGTGCTGAGCTGGATGCTCCAAGCCACGGGCCCTATGGCGCTCCCAGAAGTGTGAGGTAAAAGAAGATTGGACCGAGGTCCCCGTGTGTGCCTCACCCCAAGCTGTGCCGGGGCTGACTGACTATGTGTGAAGATGCTCCTTCCCTTTTCCCCAAGTGGTGCCCGCCCCCAGGTGGCTGTCCTAGTGACCGGGAAAGTCCCATGCTTCGTGATGGCCACCCCCTATCTACCCCAGGCCATCCCCCCAGTGGGAAAGCACTTAATTGTGTTTTGTGTGTCAATGTGAGAAACACCAGCGATTAACCCCTCCTTACCCGAGATGACTACTACATCTTAAAGGAGATGCAGTACCCTGTGGCGACTGAAGCCTCAGGGGCGCCAGACAAGCACTGGTTCATTCCCCAAACACTTCTTCTGTGGACCCATGTTGTGTGATGCTGTTTATCATTGTCCTGCTAAAATATACAAGGCTTTTCCTGAAGTAGACATTGCCTGAATGGAGCAGATGTTATTCTAACCTCTCTAAATAATGCTCAACATTTTTCATGTGTATCTGCCCCTTCTATTTATTATTATTATTATTTATTATTATAGCGCCATTTATTCCATGGCGCTATACAAGTGAAAGAGGGTATACAGTTAGGTCCAGAAATCTTTGGCCAGTGGCACAATTTTGGCGAGTTGGGCTCTGCATGCCACCACATTGGATGTGAAATGAAACCTCTACAACAGAATTCAAGTGCAGATTGTAACGTTTAATTTGAAGGTTTGAACAAAAATATCTGATAGCAATTGTAGGAATTGTCACATTTCTTTACAAACACTCCACATTTTAGGAGGTCAAAAGTAATTGGACAAATAAACCAAACCCAAACAAAATATTTTTATTTTCAATATTTTGTTGCGAATCATAGTTTCATAGTATCATAGTATCATAGTTTTTAAGGTTGAAGGGAGACTCTAAGTCCATCTAGTTCAACCCGTAGCCTAACAACTTGATCCAGAGGAAAGCAAAAAAACCCCAATGTGGCAAACAAGTTCCAATGGGGAAAAAATTTCCTTCCTGACTCCACATCCGGCAATCAGACTAGTTCCCTGGATCAATACCCTGTCATAAAATCTAATATACATAACTGGTAATATTACATTTTGCAAGAAAGGCGTCCAGGCTCTGCTTAATGTTAGTAGTGAATCACTCATTACAACATCATGCGGCAGAGAGTTCCATAGTCTCACTGCTCGTACAGTAAAGAATCCTCGTCTGTGATTATGATTAAACCTTCTTTCCTCAAGACGTAGCGGATGCCCCCGTGTTCCAGTCGCAGGCCTAGGTGTAGAGAGATCTTTGGAAAGGTCTCTGTACTGTCCCCTCATATATTTATACATTGTGATTACATCCCCCCTAAGCCTTCGTTTTTCCTGTCTTGGTATTGCAGCCCCCCCATTCCTCTAATAATCTTGGTGGTCTTCTCTGCACCCTCTCCAGTTCAGCTATGTCCTTCTTATATATCGGTGAGCAGAATTGTACACAGTATATAAGTGCGGTCGCACTAGTGACTTGTACAGAGGTAGAACTATATTTTTTCATGAACACTTATACCTCTTTTAATACATCCCATTATTTTATTAGCCCTGGCAGCAGCTGCCTGACACTGGCCACTAAAGTGAAGTTTACCATCCCCCCATACACCCAAGTCTTTTTCTGTGTCTGTTTTACCCAGTGTTCTACAATTAAGTACATAATCATAAATGTTATTTCCTCTACCCAAGTGCATGACCTTACATTTATCTACATTAAACTTCAATTGCCACTTCTCAGCCCAATCCTCCAATTTACATAAATCTCCCTGTAATATAAAATTATCCTCCTCTGTATTGATTACCCTGCAGAGTTTAGTATCATCTGTAAATATTGAAATTTGCAATCCTTTGGAGGCAATCACTGCCTTAAGTCTGGAACCCATGGACATCACCAAACGCTGGGTTTCCTCCTTCTTAATGCTTTGTCAGGCCTTTACAGCCGCAGCCTTCAGGTCTTGCTTGTTTGTGGGTCTTTCCGTCTTAAGTCTGGATTTGAGCAAGTGAAATGCATGCTCAATTGGGTTAAGATCTGGTGATTGACTTGGCCATTGCAGAATGTTCCACTTTTTTGCACTGATGAACTCCTGGGTAGCTTTGGCTGTATGCTTGGGGTCATTGTCCATCTGTACTATGAAGCGCCGTCCGATCAACTTTGCGGCATTTGGCTGAATCTGGGCTGAAAGTATATCCCGGTACACTTCAGAATTCATCCGGCTACTCTTGTCTGCTGTTATGTCATCAATAAACACAAGTGACCCAGTGCCATTGAAAGCCATGCATGCCCATGCCATCACGTTGCCTCCACCATGTTTTACAGAGGGTGTGGTGTGCCTTGGATCATGTGCCGTTCCCTTTCTTCTCCAGTCTTTTTTCTTCCCATCATTCTGGTACAGGGGTACAGGTTGATCTTTGTCTCATCTGTCCATAGAATACTTTTCCAGAACTGAGCTGGCTTCATGAGGTGTTTTTCAGCAAATGTAACTCTGGCCTGTCTATTTTTGGAATTGATGAATGGTTTGCATCTAGATGTGAACCCTTTGTATTTACTTTCATGGAGTCTTCTCTTTACTGGTGACTTAGAGACAGATACACCTACTTCACTGAGAGTGTTCTGGACTTCAGTTGATGTTGTGAACGGGTTCTTCTTCACCAAAGAAAGTATGCGGCGATCATCCACCACTGTTGTCATCCGTGGACGCCCAGGCCTTTTTGAGTTCCCAAGCTCACCAGTCAATTCCTTTTTTCTCAGAATGTACCCGACTGTTGATTTTGCTACTCCAAGCATGTCTGCTATCTCTCTGATGGATTTTTTCTTTTTTTTCAGCCTCAGGATGTTCTGCTTCACCTCAATTGAGAGTTCCTTAGACCGCATGTTGTCTGGTCACAGCAACAGCTTCCAAATGCAAAACCACACACCTGTAATCAACCCCAGACCTTTTTAACTACTTCATTGATTACAGGTTAACGAGGGAGAAGCCTTCAGAGTTAATTGCAGCCCTTAGAGTCCCTTGTCCAATTACTTTTGGTCCCTTGAAAAAGAGGAGGCTATGCATTACAGAGCTATGATTCCTAAACCCTTTCTCCGATTTGGATGTGAAAACTCTCATATTGCAGCTGGGAGTGTGCACTTTCACCCATATTATATATAGAATTGTATTTCTGAACATGTTTTTGTAAACAGCTAAAATAACAAAACTTGTGTCACTGTCCAAATATTTCTGGCCCTAACTGTACGTACAACAATCATTAACAGTAGAAAACGGACTGGTATAGGAGGAGAGAGGACCCTGCCCATGAGGGCTCACAGTCTACAGGGAACGGGTGATGGCACAATAGGTGAGGACAGAGCTGGTTGCGCAGTGGTCTACTGGACTGAGGGCTATTGTAGGTTGTAGGCTTGTTGGAAGAGGTGGGTCTTGAGGTTCCTCTTGAAGCTTTCCACGGTAGGGTAGAGTCTGATGTGCTGAGGTAGAGCGTTCCAGAGTATGGGGGAGGCACGGGAGAAATCTTGTACGCGATTGTGGGAAGAGGAGATAAGAGAGGAGCAGAGAAGGAGATCTTGTGAGGATCTGAGGTTGCGTGCAGGTAGGTACCGGGAGACTAGGTCACAGATGTAGGGAGGAGACAGGTTGTGCATGGCTTTGCATAGTATCATAGTATCATAGTATCATAGTTTTTAAGGTTGAAGGGAGACTCTAAGTCCATCTAGTTCACCCCGTAGCCTAACATGTTGATCCAGAGGAAGGCAAAAAAACCCCAATGTGGCAAACAAGCTCCAATGGGGAAAAAATGTCCTTCCTTCGTCCACATCCGGCATCAGACTAGTTCCCTGGATCAATACCCTGTCATAAAATCTAATATACATAACTGGTAATATTACATTTTTCAGGAAAGGCGTCCAGGCTCTGCTTAAATGTTAGTAGTGAATCACTCATTACAGCATCATGCGGCAGAGAGTTCCATAGTCTCACTGCTCGTACAGTAAAGAATCCTCGTCTGTGATTATGATTAAACCTTCTTTCCTCAAGACGTAGCGGATGCCCCCGTGTTCCAGTCGCAGGCCTAGGTGTAAAAAGATCTTTGGAAAGTTCTCTGTACTGTCCCCTCATATATTTATACATTGTGATTAGATCCCCCCTAAGCCTTCGTTTTTCCTGTCTTGGTATTGCAGCCCACCCATTCCTCTAATAATCTTGGTCGCTCTTCTCTGCACCCTCTCCAGTTCAGCTATGTCCTTCTTATATATCGGTGACCAGAATTGTACACAGTATATAAGTGCGGTCTCACTAGTGACTTGTACAGAGGTAGAACTATATTTTTTTCATGAACACTTCTACCTCTTTTAATACATCCCATTATTTTATTAGCCCTGGCAGCAGCTGCCTGACACTGGCCACTAAAGTGAAGTTTACCATCCACCCATACACCCAAGTCTTTTTCTGTGTCTGTTTTACCCAGTGTTCTACAATTAAGTACATAATCATAAATGTTATTTCCTCTACCCAAGTGCATGACCTTACATTTATCTACATTAAACTTCAATTGCCACTTCTCAGCCCAATCCTCCAATTTACATAAATCCCCCTGTAATATAAAATTATCCTCCTCTGTATTGATTACCCTGCAGAGTTTAGTATCATCTGTAAATATTGAAATTCTACTCCGCATGCCCCCAACAAGGTCATTTATAAATATGTTGAAAAGAAGCGGGCCCAATACTGACCCCTGTGGTACCCCACTATGAACTGAGACCCAGTCCGAGTACGTACCATTAATAACCACCCTTTGTTTCCTATCACTGAGCCAGTTTTTAACCCAGTTACACATATTTTCCCCTATCCCCATTATTCTCATTTTATGTACCAGCCTTTTGTGTGGCACCGTATCAAAAGCTTTTGAAAAGTCCATATACACAACATCCACTGCATTCCCTGCTCCAGGCTTGAACTTACCTCTTCATAGAAGCTGATCAGTGTGACAGGATCGATCCCTCATAAACCCATGTTGATACTCTGTCATAAGGTTATTTTTCTTGAGATACTCCAGTATAGCATCTCTCAAGAAACCCTCAAGGATTTTACCAACCGTAGAGGTTAAACTTACCGGCCTATAATTTCCTGGCTCAGTTTTTATCCCCTTTTTGAATATTGGCACCACATTTGCTATGCGCCAGTCCTGCGGTACCGACCCTGTTATTAAGGAATCTGAGAAGATTAAAAATAATGGTCTATCTATCACAGAACTCAATTCCTGTAGTACTCTGGGGTGTAGCCATCCGGGCCCGGAGATTTGTCAACCTTAGTGATTTCGAGGCGGCGGCGTACTTCCTGCTGGGTTAAGCAGGTAATATTCAAGGGTGAATTTATGGCATCACTGGTCATGTCATCTGCCATGGCATTTTCTTCTATAAAAACCGTAGAAAAAAAGTCATTCAGCAGGTTGGCTTTACCCTCATCCCCTTCCACCATTTCACCAAGACTATTTTTAAGGGGGCCAACACTATCGCTTTTCAGTTTTTTACTGTTTATGTAGTTAAAGAATATTTTAGGATTATTTTTACTTTCTCTCGCAATGAGTCTCTCTGTCTCAAACTTAGCTAACTTAATTTGCTTTTTACATATTTTATTTAATTTTCTATAATTATATAATGCCTCATCACTACCTACCCTCTTTAATTCTTTTAAGGCTTTCTGTTTTTCTTTTATTGCTTCCCTTGCAGCTCTATTTAGCCATAGGGGTTTCCTCCTATTTCTAGCATGTTTGTTCCCATAGGGTATATTTTCTGCACAAGCCCTATTCAGGATGCTCATAAAAGTCTCCCATTTGCTTTGTGTACTTTTATTACTTAGTACATCATCCCAGTTTATTGCACTAAGATCATCTCTCAACCATTTAAAATTTGCTTTCCTGAAGTTTAGTGTCCTTGTAGCCCCTCTACTAAACATCTTACTAAAGAATACATGAAAACTTATTATTTTGTGATCACTATTCCCCAAGTAACCCCCAACTTGTATATTTGATATGCGGTCTGGCCTATTGGTTAGTACAAGGTCTAGTAGTGCTCCCCCTCTTCTGGGGTCCTGTACCATTTGTGAAAGGTAATGTCATGTCATGGTTAATGTTTTGAACTGGAGTCGTTGGGTGATGGGAAGCCAGTGAAGGGATTGGCAGAGTGGCGAGGCTGGGGAGTAGCGAGGGGAGAGGTGTATTAAGCGGGCCGCAGAGTTTAGGATAGATTGGAGGGGTGCAAGAGTGTTGGAAGGGAGGCCAGAGAGCAGGAGGTTGCAGTAGTCGAGGCGGGAGATGATGAGGGCATGCACTAATGTTTTTGCTGATTCTTGGTCAAGGAAAGCACGGATACGGGAGATATTTTTGAGTTGTAGTCTGCATGAGGTGAAGAGGGCTTGGATGTGTGGCTTGAAGGATAGAGCAGAGTCGAGGGTTACTCCAAGGCAACGAGCTTGTGAGACTGGGGAGAGTGAGCAACCATCGAGTTTGATGGAAAGGCTTGTTGGAGGAGATGAGTGAGGAGGGGGAAAGACAATGAACTCTGTTTTGTCCATGTTAAGTTTTGCTCTGACAAAAAGCTTGATGTGCCTTCTCGATAACAAGCAGGATGGTCCCGTTCCTCAAAAACAAGCTGTATTGTCCCTCTGGTTGATTAAAAGCTGAATAGTCCCTCTCCTTGATAATAAGCTGCAGGTCCCCTCTCCTTAATTACAAGCTGGATGGTCCCTCTCCTTAATAACAAGCTAAATAGTCCATCTCCTTAATAACAAGCTGGACAGTCCCTCACCTCAGTAACAAGCTGTATGGATCTTCTTCTAGATAACAAGCTGGATGGACCCAGTGC
The DNA here is from genome assembly GCF_048569485.1 of Anomaloglossus baeobatrachus. NCBI lineage: Eukaryota > Metazoa > Chordata > Amphibia > Anura > Aromobatidae > Anomaloglossus > Anomaloglossus baeobatrachus. The sequence continues at coordinate 138,474 of NW_027442955.1, read as the reverse complement.
TAGATAGCAACCTGGATGGTTTCTTTCCTCAGTAACAAGCTGTATGCACCCTCTTCTATATAACAAGCTGGATGGATTCAGTGCTAGATAGCAAGCTGAATGGTTTCTTTCCTCGATAACAAGCAGGATGGTCTCTCTTCTAGATAACAAGCTGGATCATTCCTCTCCTTGATAACAAACTGAATGGACCCTCTTCTTGACAACAAGCTGGATGGTCACTCTGCTTGCTAACAAGCTGGATCATTCCTCTCCTTGATAAGCTGAATGGTCCCTCTGCTCGATAACAAGCTAGATGGATCCTCTGCTCGATTACAAGCTGGATGGTTCCTTTACACAATAACAAGCTTGAAAGTCCTCTCTTAGATAACAAGCTGGATGGTCCCTCTCCTTGATAACAAGCTTATTGGACTCTCTCCTAAATAACAAGCTGGGTGGTCCTTCTTGACAACGGGATGGATGTTCCCTCTCCTCGATAACATGCTGGATAGCCCCTCTCTTTGATAACAAGCTGGATAGCCCCTCTCCTCAGTAACAAACTGGAAGGTCTCTTTCCTAGATAACAAGCGGTAGGGTCTCTCTCCTCAATAACAAGCTGGATGGTCCATATCCTCAATAAAAAGCTGGATGGATCTTCTCTTTGATAACAAGCTTGATGATCCCTCTCCTTGATAACCAGCTGGATAGTCCCTCTCCTAGATAACAAGCTGGATGGCCCCTTTCTAGATAACAGGCTTGATGGACCCTCTCCTCGATAAGCTGGATGGTCTCTCTCTGAGATAACAAGCTGGATGGACCCTCTCCTAAATAATAAGCCGGATAGACCCTCTTCTTGACAACAAACTGGATGGTCCTTCTGCTCGATAGCAAGGTGGATGGTTCCTCTGCTTGATTACAAACTAGATGGTCCCTTTACTCAATAAGAAGCTTGATAGTTCCTCTCCTAGATAACAAGCTGGACGATCCCTCTCCTAAATAATGAGCTGGATGGTCATTCTCCTCGATAGCAAGCTGGACGGTTCCTCTCCTAGATAAGAAGCTGTATAGTCACACTTCTCGAAAACGAGCTAGATGGACCATCTCGTCGATAAGCTGCATGGCCCCTCTGGTTAATAACAAGCTGGATAATCCTTCTCGATAAGTTGGATAGTTCCTCTCCTCGATAACAAGCTGGGTAGACCCTCTCCATGATTATAAGCTGGATCATCCCTCTCCTAAATTACAAGCTGGATCATCCCTCTGGATGGACCCTCTCCTAAATAAGCTGGATGGATTGATGAGAGGTTTGAAATGTTGGGCTTGTTTAGCTTAGAAAAAATTCATCTCAGAGGAGATCTCATTATATGTATAAATACATGTGTGGTCAATACAAAGGACAGCTCATGACTTATTCCTTCCAAAAATCATACGAAGGATCAGGGGGAATTTACTGCGGGTGCAAGATAGGCGATTCCAGCAGCTAAATTAAAAAAAAGAGTTCTTTACTGTTAGAGCAGTGAGACTGTGGAATGCCGACCACAAGAGGAAGTAATGGCAGAAACTACATAACTATATACTATATAACAGTCCAGACCCAAATCCACTGCGATCCCAGACGCCTCCATCCAATCTCACTGAGCGAGAGAAGAGGAAAATGTCACCTCTAGATGAGCAAAGCTGGAGAGACCCCAGAAGAGGGAGAGAGGTGGTCCTACAAAGAGCTGACTCCAAGAGCTGAAGACAAATGCAAGGCAGAAGAAGGTGGTCCTACAAAGCACTGACTCCAGGGGCTGAATACTAATGCAAGGCAGAGGAAGGTGGTCCTACAAAGCACTGACTCCAGGGACTGAGGACAACTGCAAGGCAGAAGAAGGTAGTCCTACAAAGCACTGACTCCAGGGGCTGAATACTAATGCAAGACAGAGAAAGGTGGTCCTACAAAGCACTGACTCCAGGGACTGAGGACAACTGCAAGGCAGAAGAAGGTAGTCCTACAAAGCACTGACTCCAGGGGCTGAATACTAATGCAAGACAGAGAAAGGTGGTCCTACAAAGCACTGACTCCAGGGGCTGAATACTAATGCAAGACAGAGGAAGGTGGTCCTACAAAGCACTGACTCCAGGGGCTGAATACTAATGCAAGACAGAGAAAGGTGGTCCTACAAAGCACTGACTCCAGGGGCTGAATAATAATGCAAGACAGAGGAAGGTGGTCCTACAAAGTACTGACTCCAGGGGCTGAATACTAATGCAAGACAGAGAAAGGTGGTCCTAAAAATCACTGACTCCAGGGACTGAGGACAACTGCAAGGCAGAAGAAGGTAGTCCTACAAAGCACTGACTCCAGGGGCTGAATACTAATGCAAGACAGAGAAAGGTGGTCCTACAAAGCACTGACTCCAGGGACTGAGGACAACTGCAAGGCAGAAGAAGGTAGTCCTACAAAGCACTGACTCCAGGGGCTGAATACTAATGCAAGACAGAGAAAGGTGGTCCTACAAAGCACTGACTCCAGGGGCTGAATACTAATGCAAGGCAGAGGAAGGTGGTCCTACAAAGCACTGACTCCAGGGACTGAGGACAACTGCAAGGCAGAAGAAGGTAGTCCTACAAAGCACTGACTCCAGGGGCTGAATACTAATGCAAGACAGAGAAAGGTGGTCCTACAAAGCACTGACTCCAGGGACTGAGGACAACTGCAAGGCAGAAGAAGGTAGTCCTACAAAGCACTGACTCCAGGGGCTGAATACTAATGCAAGACAGAGAAAGGTGGTCCTACAAAGCACTGACTCCAGGGGCTGAATACTAATGCAAGACAGAGGAAGGTGGTCCTACAAAGCACTGACTCCAGGGACTGAGGACAACTGCAAGGCAGAAGAAGGTAGTCCTACAAAGCACTGACTCCAGGGGCTGAATACTAATGCAAGACAGAGGAAGGTGGTCCTACAAAGTACTGACTCCAGGGGCTGAATACTAATGCAAGACAGAGAAAGGTGGTCCTAAAAATCACTGACTCCAGGGACTGAGGACAACTGCAAGGCAGAAGAAGGTAGTCCTACAAAGCACTGACTCCAGGGGCTGAATACTAATGCAAGACAGAGAAAGGTGGTCCTACAAAGCACTGACTCCAGGGGCTGAATACTAATGCAAGGCAGAGGAAGGTGGTCCTACAAAGCACTGACTCCAGGGACTGAGGACAACTGCAAGGCAGAAGAAGGTAGTCCTACAAAGCACTGACTCCAGGGGCTGAATACTAATGCAAGACAGAGAAAGGTGGTCCTACAAAGCACTGACTCCAGGGGCTGAATACTAATGCAAGACAGAGGAAGGTGGTCCTACAAAGCACTGACTCCAGGGGCTGAATACTAATGCAAGACAGAGAAAGGTGGTCCTACAAAGCACTGACTCCAGGGGCTGAATACTAATGCAAGACAGAGGAAGGTGGTCCTACAAAGTACTGACTCCAGGGGCTGAATACTAATGCAAGACAGAGAAAGGTGGTCCTAAAAATCACTGACTCCAGGGACTGAGGACAACTGCAAGGCAGAAGAAGGTAGTCCTACAAAGCACTGACTCCAGGGGCTGAATACTAATGCAAGACAGAGAAAGGTGGTCCTACAAAGCACTGACTCCAGGGGCTGAATACTAATGCAAGACAGAGGAAGGTGGTCCTACAAAGCACTGACTCCAGGGGCTGAATACTAATGCAAGACAGAGAAAGGTGGTCCTACAAAGCACTGACTCCAGGGGCTGAATACTAATGCAAGACAGAGGAAGGTGGTCCTACAAAGTACTGACTCCAGGGGCTGAATACTAATGCAAGACAGAGAAAGGTGGTCCTAAAAATCACTGACTCCAGGGACTGAGGACAACTGCAAGGCAGAAGAAGGTAGTCCTACAAAGCACTGACTCCAGGGGCTGAATACTAATGCAAGACAGAGGAAGGTGGTCCTACAAAGCACTGACTCCAGGGACTGAGGACAACTGCAAGGCAGAAGAAGGTAGTCCTACAAAGCACTGACTCCAGGGGCTGAATACTAATGCAAGGCAGAGGAACGTGGTCCTACAAAGCACTGACTCCAGGGGCTGAATACTAATGCAAGACAGAGGAAGGTGGTCCTACAAAGCACTGACTCCAGGGGCTGAATACTAATGCAAGACAGAGAAAGGTGGTCCAACAAAGTACGGACTCCAGGAACTGAGGCCTGATTTTGACTCTGGGGGGTGAGGACAAATGCACCTCACAATTCTCAGATTTTTATACATAAAATGTAGAAAACCAGGAACTCTTTCCTTTACACATCACAAATTCTTCTGCATAGTGTCAGTGTCACATAAAATCCCAATAACATACTTTTGTTTGTGGTGAAACATGACATGTGGGAAAGTTCATGGGGTATGAATACTTTTTCATGGAAATGTATATAAAAGCCTAAAGCTAAACTATGCATATACCATACCGGAGCCCATCATTCCCAACCCCCACACTGACCTGAGAGCTGGTCCTGCGTCTCATGCTCGGTCCAACGTCCATCGGCCAGATCAGACCAGAGCAAGATATTCACCAAAACAACCCAAAGTCCCAAAACAAGATCTCGCTCCCCTCTTTTCTCCCCCACCTAGCGCCTTTTCCATCCTTAAACACATTTACAAGCTATAAAGAGCATATATATGTATATACACAAAATACATTAAAGCAAAATCACAATATAAACAACACAAAATCCATATCCAAAAAAGTGCAAGTTCAGTGCCCGAGAGCCTTTTATTACTGACAAAAACCAAAACAGTCCACCGCCAGGAAAGGAGATGACTACACTAAAGCGGACTAACAGAAAAGGCCCTACTAAGGAGAGCATAAGTGCCCTAACGAAGAGCCGCCCTCCATGTGCCCAGTCTCCCATACTCCAGAGGAGAGCCGCCCTCCGCGTGCCCAGTCTCCCATACTCCAGAGGAGAGCCGCCCTCCGCGTGCCCAGTCTCCCATACTCCAGAGGAGAGCCGCCCTCCATGTGCCCAGTCTCTCATACTCCAGAGAAGAGCCGCCCTCCGCGTGCCCAGTCTCCCATACTCCAGAGGAGAGCCGCCCTCCACGTGCCCAGTCTCCCAAACTCCAGAGGAGAGCCGTCCTCCGCGTGCCCAGTCTCCCATACTCCAGAGAAGAGCCGCCCTCCGCGTGCCCAGTCTCCCATACTCCAGAGGAGAGCCGCCCTCCACGTGCCCAGTCTCCCAAACTCCAGAGGAGAGCCGTCCTCCGCGTGCCCAGTCTCTCATACTCCAGAGAAGAGCCGCCCTCCATGTGCCCAGTCTCCCAAACTCCAGAGGAGAGCCGTCCTCCGCGTGCCCAGTCTCTCATACTCCAGAGAAGAGCCGCCCTCCGCGTGCCCAGTCTCCCATACTCCAGAGAAGAGCCGCCCTCCATGTGCCCAGTCTCCCAAACTCCAGAGGAGAACCACCCTCCGCGTGCCCAGTCTCCCATACTCCAGAGAACAGCCGCCCTCCATGTGCCCAGTCTCCCAAACTCCAGAGGAGAACCGCCCTCCGCGTGCCTAGTCTCCCATACTCCAGAGAAGAGCCTCCCTCCGCGTGCCCAGTCTCTCATACTCCAGAGAAGAGCTGCCCTCCGCGTGCCCAGTCTCTCATACTCCAGAGGAGAACTGCCCTCCATGTGCCCAATCTCTCATACTCCAGAGAAGAGCCGCCCTCCGCGTGCCCAGTCTCTCATACTCCAGAGAAGAGCTGCCCTCCGCGTGCCCAGTCTCTCATACTCCAGAGAAGAGCCGCCCTCCGCGTGCCCAGTCTCTTATACTCCAGAGAAGAGCCGCCCTCCGCGTGCCCAGTCTCCCATACTCCAGAGAAGAGCCGCCCTCCACGTGCCCAGTCTCCCATACTCCAGAGAAGAGCCGCCCTCCACGTGCCCAGTCTCCCATACTCCAGAGAAGAGCCCCCCTCCACGTGCCCAGTCTCTCATACTCCAGAGAAGAGCCATCCTCCACGTGCCCAGTCTCTCATACTCCAGAGAAGAGCCATCCTCCGCGTGCCCAGTCTCTCATACTCCAGAGGAGAGCCGCCCTCCATGTGCCCAGTCTCCCATACTCCAGAGAAGAGCCGCCCTCCATGTGCCCAGTCTCCCATACTCCAGAGAAGAGCGGCCCTCCATGTGCCCAGTCTCCCATACTCCAGAGAAGAGCCACCCTCCACGTGCCCAGTCTCTCATACTCCAGAGAAGAGCCACCCTCCATGTGCCCAGTCTCCCATACTCCAGAGAAGAGCCCCCCTCCACGTGCCCAGTCTCTCATACTCCAGAGAAGAGCCATCCTCCGCGTGCCCAGTCTCTCATACTCCAGAGGAGAGCCGCCCTCCATGTGCCCAGTCTCCCATACTCCAGAGAAGAGCCGCCCTCCATGTGCCCAGTCTCCCATACTCCAGAGAAGAGCCATCCTCCATGTGCCCAGTCTCTCATACTCCAGAGAAGAGCGGCCCTCCATGTGCCCAGTCTCCCATAATCCAGAGAAGAGCCACCCTCCACGTGCCCAGTCTCCCATACTCCAGAGAAGAGCCACCCTCCATGTGCCCAGTCTCCCATACTCCAGAGAAGAGCCACCCTCCATGTGCCCAGTCTCCCATACTCCAGAGAAGAGCCGCCCTCCACGTGCCCAGTCTCCCATACTCCAGAGAACAGCCATCCTCCACGTGCCCAGTCTCCCATACTCCAGAGAAGAGCCGCCCTCCATGTGCCCAGTCTCCCATACTCCAGAGAAGAGCCGCCCTCCATGTGCCCAGTCTCCCATACTCCAGAGAAGAGCCGCCCTCCATGTGCCCAGTCTCCCATACTCCAGAGAAGAGCCGCCCTCCGCGTGCCCAGTCTCTCATACTCCAGAGAAGAGCCGCCCTCCATGTGCCCAGTCTCCCATACTCCAGAGAAGAGCCGCCCTCCATGTGCCCAGTCTCCCATACTCCAGAGAAGAGCCGTCCTCCATGTGCCCAGTCTCCCATACTCCAGAGAAGAGCCGTCCTCCATGTGCCCAGTCTCCCATACTCCAGAGAAGAGCCGCCCTCCGCGTGCCCAGTCTCTCATACTCCAGAGAAGAGCGGCCCTCCGCGTGCCCAGTCTCTCATACTCCAGAGGAGAGCCGTCCTCCGCGTGCCCAGTCTCTCATACTCCAGAGAAGAGCCGCCCTTCGCCTGCCCAGTCTCTCATACTCCAGAGAAGAACCGCCCTCCGCGTGCCCAGTCTCTCATACTCCAGAGAAGAGCCGCCCTCCGCGTGCCCAGTCTCTCATACTCCAGAGAAGAACCGCCCTCCACGTGCCCAGTCTCCCATACTCCAGAGAAGAGCCGCCCTCCACGTGCCCAGTCTCTCATACTCCAGAGAAGAACCGCCCTCCACGTGCCCAGTCTCCCATACTCCAGAGGAGAGCTGCCCTCCACGTACCCAGTCTCCCATACTCCAAAGAAAAGCCACCCTCCGCGTGCACAGTCTCTCATACTCCAGAGAAGAGCTGCCCTCCGCGTGCCCAGTCTCTCATACTCCAGAGAAGAGCCGCCCTCCGCGTGCCCAGTCTCTTATACTCCAGAGAAGAGCCGCCCTCCATGTGCCCAGTCTCCCATACTCCAGAGAAGAGCCGCCCTCCATGTGCCCAGTCTCCCATACTCCAGAGAAGAGCCGCCCTCCGCGTGCCCAATCTCTCATACTCCAGAGAAGAACCGCCCTCCGCGTGCCCACTCTCTCATACTCCAGAGAAGAGCCGCCCTCCACGTGCCCAGTCTCCCATACTCCAGAGAAGAGCCGTCCTCCACATGCCCAGTCTCCCATACTCCAGAGAAGAGCCGCCCTCTGCGTGCCCAGTCTCTCATACTCCAGAGAAGAGCCGCCCTCCGCGTGCCCAGTCTCTCATACTCCAGAGAAGAGCTGCCCTCCATGTGCCCAGTCTCTCATACTCCAGTAAAGAGCTGCCCTCCATGTGACCAGTCTCTCATACTCCAGAGGAGAGCCGCCCTCCACATGCCCAGTCTCCCATACTCCAGAGAAGAGCCGTCCTCCACATGCCCAGTCTCCCATACTCCAGAGAAGAGCCGTCCTCCACGTGCCCAGTCTCCCATACTCCCGAGAAGAGCCGCCCTCCACGTGCCCAGTCTCCCATACTCCAGAGAAGAGCCGCCCTCCACATGCCCAGTCTCCCATACTCCAGAGAAGAGCCGTCCTCCACATGCCCAGTCTCCCATACTCCAGAGAAGAACCGCCCTCCGCGTGCCCAGTCTCTCATACTCCAGAGAAGAGCCGCCCTCCACGTGCCCAGTCTCTCATACTCCAGAGAAGAGCCGCCCTCCACGTGCCCAGTCTCTCATACTCCAGAGGAGAGCTGCCCTCCACGTACCCAGTCTCCCATACTCCAAAGAAAAGCCGCCCTCCATGTGCCCAGTCTCTCATACTCCAGAGAAGAGCGGCCCTCCATGTGCTCAGTCTCTCATACTCCAGAGAAGAACCGCCCTCCACGTGCCCAGTCTCCCATACTCCAGAGGAGAGCCGCCCTCCACGTGCCCAGTCTCCCATACTCCAAAGAAGAGCCACCCTCCGCGTGCCCAGTCTCTCAAACTCCAGAGAAGAACCGCCCTCCGCGTGCCCAGTCTCTCATACTCCAGAGAAGAGCCGCCCTCCACGTGCCCAGTCTCCCATACTCCAGAGAAGAGCCACCCTCCATGTGCCCAGTCTCTCATACTCCAGAGAAGAGCCACCCTCCATGTGCCCAGTCTCTCATACTCCAGAGAAGAGCCGCCCTCCATGTGCCCAGTCTCTCATACTCCAGAGAAGAGCCGCCCTCCATGTGCTCAGTCTCTCATACTCCAGAGAAGAACCACCCTCCATGTGCCCAGTCTCTCATACTCCAGAGAAGAGCCACCCTCCATGTGCCCAGTCTCTCATACTCCAGAGAAGAGCCGCCCTCCATGTGCCCAGTCTCTCATACTCCAGAGAAGAGCCGCCCTCCATGTGCTCAGTCTCTCATACTCCAGAGAAGAGCCGCCCTCCATGTGCCCAGTCTCTCATACTCCAGAGAAGAGCCACCCTCCATGTGCCCAGTCTCTCATACTCCAGAGAAGAGCCACCCTCCATGTGCCCAGTCTCTCATACTCCAGAGAAGAGCCGCCCTCCATGTGCTCAGTCTCTCATACTCCAGAGAAGAACCGCCCTCCGCGTGCCCAGTCTCCCATACTCCAGATAAGAGCCGCCCTCCATGTGCCCAGTCTCTCATACTCCAGAGAAGAGCCGCCCTCCACGTGCCCAGTCTCCCATACTCCAGAGGAGAGCCGCCCTCCACGTGCCCAGTCTCCCATACTCCAAAGAAGAGCCACCCTCCGCGTGCCCAGTCTCTCAAACTCAAGAGAAGAACCGCCCTCCGCGTGCCCAGTCTCTCATACTCCAGAGAAGAGCCGCCCTCCACGTGCCCAGTCTCCCATACTCCAGAGAAGAGCCATCCTCCGCATGCCCAGTCTCTCATACTCCAGAGGAGAGCCGCCCTCCGCGTGCCCACTCTCTCATACTCCAGAGAAGAACCGCCCTCAGCGTGCCCACTCTCTCATACTCCAGAGAAGAGCCACCCTCCACGTGCCCAGTCTCCCATACTCCAGAGGAGAGCCGCCCTCCACGTGCCCAGTCTCCCATACTCCAGAGAAGAGCCGTCCTCCACGTGCCCAGTCTCCCATACTCCAGAGAAGAGCCGTCCTCCACGTGCCCAGTCTCCCATACTCCAAAGAAGAGCAGCCCTCCATGTGCCCAGTCTCTCATACTCCAGAGAAGAGCGGCCCTCCAAGTGCCCACTCTCTCATACTCCAGAGAAGAGCCACCCTCCGCGTGCCCAGTCTCTCATACTCCAGAGAAGAGCCGCCCTCCACGTGCCCAGTCTCTCATACTCCAGAGAAGAGCCGCCCTCCACGTGCCCAGTCTCCCATACTCCAGAGAAGAGCGGCCCTCCATGTGCCCAGTCTCTCATACTCCAGAGAAGAGCGGCCCTCCATGTGCCCAGTCTCTCATACTCCAGAGAAGAGCTGCCCTCCGCGTGCCCAGTCTCTCATACTCCAGAGGAGAGCCGCCCTCCATGTGCCCAGTCAGAGGAGAGCCATCCTCCGCTTGCCCCAGTCTCTCATACTCCAGAGAAGAGCCGCCCTCCACGTGCCCAGTCTCCCATACTCCAGAGAAGAGCAGCCCTCCACGTGCCCAGTCTCCCATACTCCAGAGAAGAGCCACCCTCCGCGTGCCCAGTCTCCCATACACCAGAGAAGAGCCGCCGTCCATGTGCCCAGTCTCTCATACCCCAGAAAAGAGCCAGCGTCCATGTGCCCAGACTCCCATACTCCAGAGAAGAGCCGCCCTCCATGTGTCCAGTCTCTCATACTCCAGAGAAGAGCCATCCTCCGCGTGCCCAGTCTCCCATACTCCAGAGAAAAGCGGCCCTCCACGTGCCAGTCTCTCATACTCCAGGGAAGAGCCGCCGTCCATGTGCCCAGTCTCCCATACTCCAGAGAAGAGCCGCCCTCCTCGTGCCCAGTCTCTCATACTCCAGAGAAGAGCCGCCCTCCACGTGCCCAGTCTCCCATACTCCAGAGAAGAGCGGCCCTCCATGTGCCCAGTCTCTCATACTCCAGTAAAGAGCTGCCCTCCATGTGACCAGTCTCCCATACTCCAGAGGAGAGCCGCCCTCCACGTGCCCAGTCTCTCATACTCCAGAGAAGAGCCGCCCTCCATGTGCCCAGTCTCCCATACTTCAGAGAAGAGCCACTGTCCATGTGCCCAGTCTCCCATACTCCAGAGAAGAGGGGCACTCCGCATGCCCAGTCTCTCATACTCCAGAGAAGAGCAGTTCTCCGCGTGCCCAGTCTCCCATACTCCAGAGAAGAGCCGCTCTCCGCGTGCCCAGTCTCCCATATTCCAGAGAAGAGCCGCTCTCCGCGTGCCCAGTCTCTCATACTCCAGAGAAGAGCCATCCTCCGCGTGCCCAGTCTCTCATACTCCAGAGAAGAGCCATCCTCCACATGCCCAGTCTCCCATAGTCCAGAGGAGAGCCGCTTGCCGCGTGCCCAGTCTCTCATACTCCAGGGAAGAGCCGCCGTCCATGTGCCCAGTCTCCCATACTCCAGAGAAGAGCCGCCGTGCATGTGCCCAGTTTTCCATACTCCAGAGAAGAGCGTCCCTCTGCGTGCCAGTCACTCATACTCCAGGGAAGAGCCGCCGTCCATGTGCCCAGTCTCCCATACTCCACAGAAGAGCCATCCTTCGCTTGCCCAGTCTCCCATACTCCAGAGAAGAGCCGCCCTCCATGTGCCCAGTCTCCCATACTCCAGAGAAGAGGGGCCCTCCGCGTGCCAGTTACTCATACTCCAGAGAAGAGCCGTCCTCCGCGTGCCAGTTACTCATACTCCAGAGAAGAGCCGTCCTCCGCATGCCCAGTCTCTCATACTCCAGAGAAGAGCCATCCTCCGCATGCCCAGTCTCCCATACTCCACAGAAGAGCCATCCTCCACATGCCCAGTCTCTCATACTCCAGAGAAGAGCCGTCCTCCGCGTGCCAGTTACTCATACTCCAGAGAAGAGCCGTCCTCCGCATGCCCAGTCTCTCATACTCCAGAGAAGAGCCATGCTCTGCATGCCCAGTCTCCCATACTCCACAGAAGAGCCATCCTCCACATGCCCAGTCTCTCATACTCCAGAGAAGAGCCGCCCTCCATGTGCCCAGTCTCCCATACTCCAGAGAAGAGGGGCCCTCCGCGTGCCAGTTACTCATACTCCAGAGAAGAGCCGTCCTCCGCATGCCCAGTCTCTCATACTCCAGAGAAGAGCCATCCTCCGCTTCCCAGTCTCTCATACTCCAGAGAAGAGCCATCCTCCGCATGCCCAGTCTCCCATACTCCACAGAAGAGCCATCCTTCGCTTGCCCAGTCTCCCATACTCCACAGAAGAGCCATCCTTCGCTTGCCCAGTCTCCCATACTCCAGAGAAGAGCCATCCTCCGCGTACCCGGTCTCTCATACTCCAGAGAAGAGCCATCCTCCGCTTCCCAGTCTCTCATACTCCAGAGAAGAGCCATCCTCCGCATGCCCAGTCTCCCATACTCCACAGAAGAGCCATCCTCCGCTTGCCCAGTCTCCCATACTCCACAGAAGAGCCATCCTCCGCTTGCCCAGTCTCCCATACTCCACAGAAGAGCCATCCTCCGCGTGCCCAGTCTCCCATACTCCAGAGAAGAGCCATCCTCCGCATGCCCAGTCTCCCATACTCCAGAGAAGAGCTGGTCTCCGCGTGCCCAGTCTCCCATACTCCAAAGGAGAGCCGACCTCCATGTGCCCAGTCTCCCATACTCCAGAGAAGAGCCTCCCTCCGCGCGCCCAGTCTCTCATTCTCCACAGAAGAGCCGCCCTCCGCGTGCTCAGTCTCCCATACTCCAGAGGAGAGCCGCCCTCCACGTGCCCAGTCTCTCATACTCCAGAGAAGAGCCATCCTCCATGCGCCCAGTCTCTCCTACACCAGAGAAGAGCCATCCTCCATGCGCCCAGTCTCTCATACTCCAGAGAAGAGCCATCCTCCATGTGCCCAGTCTCTCATACTCCAGAGAAGTGCCGCCTTCCACCTGCCCAGTCTCTCATACTCCAGAGGAGAGCCGCCCTTCATGTGCCCAGTCTCTCATACTCCAGAGAAGAGCCGCCCTCCATGTGCCCAGTCTCCCATACTCCAGAGAAAAGCGGCCCTCCATGTGCCCAGTCTCCCATACTCCAGAGAAGAGCCGTCCTCCGCGTGCCAGTGTCTCATACTCCAGAGAAGAGCCGCCCTTCATGTGCCCAGTCTGTCATACTCCAGAGAAGAGCCGCCCTCCATGTGTCCAGTCTCTCATACTCCAGAGAAGAGCGGCCCTCCATGTGCCCAGTCTCCCATACTCCAGAGAAGAGCCGTCCTCCGCGTGCCCAGTCTCTCATACTGCAGAGGAGAGCCGCCCTCCGCGTGCCCAGTCTCCCATACTCCAGAGAACAGCCGTCCTCCGCGTGCCCAGTCTCTCATACTCCAGAGAAGAGCCGCCCTCCGTGTGCCCAGTCTCTCATACTCCAGAGAGGAGCGGCCCTCCATGTGCCCAGTCTCTCATACTCCAGAGAAGAGCCGCCCTCCGCGTGCCCAGTCTCTCATATTCCAGAGAAGAACCGCCCTCCGCGTGCCCAGTCTCTCATACTCCAGAGGAGAGCCATCCCCCGCTTGCCCAGTCTCTCATACTCCAGAGAAGAACCACCCTCCACGTGCCCAGTCTCCCATACTCCAGAGGAGAGCCGCCCTCCACGTGCCCAGTCTCCCATACTCCAGAGAAGAGCCGCCCTCCACGTGCCCAGTCTCCCATACTCCAGAGAAGAGCCACCCTCCGCGTGCCAGTCACTCATACTCCAGAGAAGAGCCACCCTCCGCGTGCCCAGTCTCCCATACACCAGAGAAGAGCCGCCGTCCATGTGCCCAGTCTCTCATACCCCAGAAAAGAGCCAGCGTCCATGTGCCCAGACTCCCATACTCCAGAGAAGAGCCGCCCTCCATGTGTCCAGTCTCTCATACTCCAGAGAAGAGCCACCCTCCACGTGCCCAGTCTCCCATACTCCAGAGAAGAGCCACCCTCCGCGTGCCAGTCACTCATACTCCAGAGAAGAGCCGCCCTCCATGTGCCCAGTCTCTCATACTCCAGAGAAGAGCCATCCTCCGCTTCCCAGTCTCTCATACTCCAGAGAAGAGCCATCCTCCGCATGCCCAGTCTCCCATACTCCACAGAAGAGCCATCCTTCGCTTGCCCAGTCTCCCATACTCCACAGAAGAGCCATCCTCCGCTTGCTCAGTCTCCCATACTCCACAGAAGAGCCATCCTTCGCTTGCCCAGTCTCCCATACTCCAGAGAAGAGCCATCCTCCGCGTTCCCGGTCTCTCATACTCCAGAGAAGAGCCATCCTCCGCTTCCCAGTCTCTCATACTCCAGAGAAGAGCCATCCTCCGCATGCCCAGTCTCCCATACTCCACAGAAGAGCCATCCTCCGCTTGCCCAGTCTCCCATACTCCACAGAAGAGCCATCCTCCGCTTGCCCAGTCTCCCATACTCCACAGAAGAGCCATCCTCCGCGTGCCCAGTCTCTCATACTGCAGAGGAGAGCCGCCCTCCGCGTGCCCAGTCTCCCATACTCCAGAGAACAGCCGTCTTCCGCGTGCCCAGTCTCTCATACTCCAGAGAAGAGCCGCCCTCCGTGTGCCCAGTCTCTCATACTCCAGAGAGGAGCGGCCCTCCATGTGCCCAGTCTCTCATACTCCAGAGAAGAGCCGCCCTCCGCGTGCCCAGTCTCTCATATTCCAGAGAAGAACCGCCCTCCGCGTGCCCAGTCTCTCATACTCCAGAGGAGAGCCATCCCCCGCTTGCCCAGTCTCTCATACTCCAGAGAAGAACCGCCCTCCACGTGCCCAGTCTCCCATACTCCAGAGAAGAGCCACCCTCCACGTGCCCAGTCTCCCATACTCCAGAGGAGAGCCGCCCTCCACGTGCCCAGTCTCCCATACTCCAGAGAAGAGCCGCCCTCCACGTGCCCAGTCTCCCATACTCCAGAGAAGAGCCACCCTCCGCGTGCCCAGTCTCCCATACACCAGAGAAGAGCCGCCGTCCATGTGCCCAGTCTCTCATACCCCAGAAAAGAGCCAGCGTCCATGTGCCCAGACTCCCATACTCCAGAGAAGAGCCGCCCTTCATGTGTCCAGTCTCTCATACTCCAGAGAAGAGCCATCCTCCGCGTGCCCAGTCTCCCATACTCCAGAGAAAAGCGGCCCTCCACGTGCCAGTCTCTCATACTCCAGGGAAGAGCCGCCGTCCATGTGCCCAGTCTCCCATACTCCAGAGAAGAGCCGCCCTCCTCGTGCCCAGTCTCTCATACTCCAGAGAAGAGCCGCCCTCCACGTGCCCAGTCTCCCATACTCCAGAGAAGAGCGGCCCTCCATGTGCCCAGTCTCTCATACTCCAGAGGAGAGCCGCCCTCCATGTGCCCAGTCTCCCATACTCCAGAGAAGAGCGGCCCTCCACGTGCCCAGTCTCCCATACTCCAGAGAAGAGCGGCCCTCCATGTGCCCAGTCTCCCATACTCCAGAGGAGAGCCTCTCGCCATGTGCCCAGTCTCTCATACTCCAGAGAAGAGCCGCCCTCCATGTGCCCAGTCTCCCATACTCCAGAGAAGAGCGGCCCTCTGCGTGCCAGTCACTCATACTCCAGAGAAGAGCCATCCTCCGCATGCCCAGTCTCTCATACTCCAGAGAAGAGCCGCCATCCATGTGCCCAGTCTATCATACTCCAGAGAAGAGCCATCCTCCGCATGCCCAGTCTCTCATACTCCAGAGAAGAGCTGCCCTCCATGTACCCAGTCTCCCATACTCCAGAGAAGAGGGGCACTCCGCATGCCCAGTCTCTCATACTCCAGAGAAGAGCAGTTCTCCGCGTGCCCAGTCTCCCATACTCCAGAGAAGAGCCGCTCTCCGCGTGCCCAGTCTCCCATATTCCAGAGAAGAGCCGCTCTCCGCGTGCCCAGTCTCTCATACTCCAGAGAAGAGCCATCCTCCGCGTGCCCAGTCTCTCATACTCCAGAGAAGAGCCATCCTCCACATGCCCAGTCTCCCATAGTCCAGAGGAGAGCCGCTCGCCGCGTGCCCAGTCTCTCATACTCCAGGGAAGAGCCGCCGTCCATGTGCCCAGTCTCCCATACTCCAGAGAAGAGCCGCCGTGCATGTGCCCAGTTTTCCATACTCCAGAGACGAGCGTCCCTCTGCGTGCCAGTCACTCATACTCCAGGGAAGAGCCGCCGTCCATGTGCCCAGTCTCCCATACTCCACAGAAGAGCCATCCTTCGCTTGCCCAGTCTCCCATACTCCAGAGAAGAGCCGCCCTCCATGTGCCCAGTCTCCCATACTCCAGAGAAGAGGGGCCCTCCGCGTGCCAGTTACTCATACTCCAGAGAAGAGCCGTCCTCCGCGTGCCAGTTACTCATACTCCAGAGAAGAGCCGTCCTCCGCATGCCCAGTCTCTCATACTCCAGAGAAGAGCCATCCTCCGCATGCCCAGTCTCCCATACTCCACAGAAGAGCCATCCTCCACATGCCCAGTCTCTCATACTCCAGAGAAGAGCCGTCCTCCGCGTGCCAGTTACTCATACTCCAGAGAAGAGCCGTCCTCCGCATGCCCAGTCTCCCATACTCCACAGAAGAGCCATCCTCCACATGCCCAGTCTCTCATACTCCAGAGAAGAGCCGCCCTCCATGTGCCCAGTCTCCCATACTCCAGAGAAGAGGGGCCCTCCGCGTGCCAGTTACTCATACTCCAGAGAAGAGCCATCCTCCGCTTCCCAGTCTCTCATACTCCAGAGAAGAGCCATCCTCCGCATGCCCAGTCTCCCATACTCCACAGAAGAGCCATCCTTCGCTTGCCCAGTCTCCCATACTCAAGAGAAGAGCCATCCTCCGCGTGCCCGGTCTCTCATACTCCAGAGAAGAGCCATCCTCCGCTTCCCAGTCTCCCATACTCCACAGAAGAGCCATCCTCCACATGCCCAGTCTCTCATACTCCAGAGAAGAGCCATCCTCCGCATGCCCAGTCTCCCATACTCCACAGAAGAGCCATCCTCCACATGCCCAGTCTCTCATACTCCAGAGAAGAGCCGCCCTCCATGTGCCCAGTCTCCCATACTCCAGAGAAGAGGGGCCCTCCGCGTGCCAGTTACTCATACTCCAGAGAAGAGCCATCCTCCGCTTCCCAGTCTCTCATACTCCAGAGAAGAGCCATCCTCCGCATGCCCAGTCTCCCATACTCCACAGAAGAGCCATCCTTCGCTTGCCCAGTCTCCCATACTCCAGAGAAGAGCCATCCTCCGCGTGCCCGGTCTCTCATACTCCAGAGAAGAGCCATCCTCCGCTTCCCAGTCTCTCATACTCCAGAGAAGAGCCATCCTCCGCATGCCCAGTCTCCCATACTCCACAGAAGAGCCATCCTCCGCTTGCCCAGTCTCCCATACTCCACAGAAGAGCCATCCTCCGCTTGCCCAGTCTCCCATACTCCACAGAAGAGCCATCCTCCGCGTGCCCAGTCTCCCATACTCCAGAGAAGAGCCATCCTCCGCATGCCCAGTCTCCCATACTCCAGAGAAGAGCTGGTCTCCGCGTGCCCAGTCTCCCATACTCCAGAGGAGAGCCGACCTCCATGTGCCCAGTCTCCCATACTCCAGAGAAGAGCCTCCCTCCGCGCGCCCAGTCTCTCATTCTCCACAGAAGAGCCGCCCTCCACGTGCCCAGTCTCTCATACTCCAGAGAAGAGCCATCCTCCATGCGCCCAGTCTCTCATACTCCAGAGAAGAGCCATCCTCCATGCGCCCAGTCTCTCATACTCCAGAGAAGAGCCATCCTCCATGCGCCCAGTCTCCCATACTCCAGAGAAGTGCCGCCTTCTACCTGCCCAGTCTCTCATACTCCAGAGGAGAGCCGCCCTTCATGTGCCCAGTCTCTCATACTCCAGAGAAGAGCCGCCCTCCATGTGCCCAGTCTCCCATACTCCAGAGAAAAGCGGCCCTCCATGTGCCCAGTCTCCCATACTCCAGAAAAGAGCCGTCCTCCGCGTGCCAGTGTCTCATACTCCAGAGAAGAGCCGCCCTTCATGTGCCCAGTCTGTCATACTCCAGAGAAGAGCCGCCCTCCATGTGTCCAGTCTCTCATACTCCAGAGAAGAGCGGCCCTCCATGTGCCCAGTCTCCCATACTCCAGAGAAGAGCCGTCCTCCGCGTGCCCAGTCTCTCATACTGCAGAGGAGAGCCGCCCTCCGCGTGCCCAGTCTCCCATACTCCAGAGAACAGCCGTCCTCCGCGTGCCCAGTCTCTCATACTCCAGAGAAGAGCCGCCCTCCGTGTGCCCAGTCTCTCATACTCCAGAGAGGAGCCGCCCTCCGCGTGCCCAGTCTCTCATATTCCAGAGAAGAACCGCCCTCCGCGTGCCCAGTCTCTCATACTCCAGAGGAGAGCCATCCCCCGCTTGCCCAGTCTCTCATACTCCAGAGAAGAACCGCCCTCCACGTGCCCAGTCTCCCATACTCCAGAGAAGAGCCACCCTCCACGTGCCCAGTCTCCCATACTCCAGAGGAGAGCCGCCCTCCACGTGCCCAGTCTCCCATACTCCAGAGAAGAGCCGCCCTCCACGTGCCCAGTCTCCCATACTCCAGAGAAGAGCCACCCTCCGCGTGCCCAGTCTCTCATACTCCAGAAAAGAACCGCCCTCCGCGAGCCCAGTCTCTCATACTCCAGAGGAGAGCCATCCTCTGCTTGCCCAGTCTCCCATACTCCAGAGAAGAGCCGCCCTCCACGTGCCCAGTCTCTCATACTCCAGAGAAGAGCTGCCTTCCGCGTGCCCAGTCTCCCATACTCCAGAGGAGAGACACCCTCCACGTGCCTAGTCTCTCATACTCCAGAGGAGAGCCGCCCTCCACGTGCCCAGTCTCTCATACTCCAGAGAAGAGCGGCCCTCCGCGTGCCAGTCACTCATACTCCAGAGAACCGCCATCCATGTGCCCAGTCTATCATACTCCAGAGAAGAGCCGCCATCCATGTGCCCAGTCTCCCATACTCCAGAGAAGAGCCGCCCTCCATGTGCCCAGTCTCTCATACTCCAGAGAAGAGCCATCCTCCGCATGCCCAGTCTCTCATACTCCAGAGAAGAGCCGCCCTCCATGTCCCCAGTCTCCCATACTCCAGAGAAGAGGGGCACTCCGCGTGCCAGTCACTCATACTCCAGAAAAGAGCCATCCTCCGCATGCCCAGTCTCTCATACTCCAGAGAAAAGCCATCCTCCACGTGCCCAGTCTCCCATACTCCAGAGGAGAGCCGCCCTCCACGTGCCCAGTCTCTCATACTCCAGAGAAGAGCCACCCTCCACGTGCCCAGTCTCCCATACTCCAGAGAAGAGCCACCCTCCGCGTGCCAGTCACTCATACTCCAGAGAAGAGCCGCCCTCCATGTGTCCAGTCTCTCATACTCCAGAGAAGAGCCATCCTCCGCTTCCCAGTCTCTCATACTCCAGAGAAGAGCCATCCTCCGCATGCCCAGTCTCCCATACTCCACAGAAGAGCCATCCTTCGCTTGCCCAGTCTCCCATATTCCAGAGAAGAGCCGCTCTCCGCGTGCCCAGTCTCTCATACTCCAGAGAAGAGCCATCCTCCGCGTTCCCGGTCTCTCATACTCCAGAGAAGAGCCATCCTCCGCTTCCCAGTCTCTCATACTCCAGAGAAGAGCCATCCTCCGCATGCCCAGTCTCCCATACTCCACAGAAGAGCCATCCTCCGCTTGCCCAGTCTCCCATACTCCACAGAAGAGCCATCCTCCGCTTGCCCAGTCTCCCATACTCCACAGAAGAGCCATCCTCCGCGTGCCCAGTCTCTCATACTGCAGAGGAGAGCCGCCCTCCGCGTGCCCAGTCTCCCATACTCCAGAGAACAGCCGTCCTCCGCGTGCCCAGTCTCTCATACTCCAGAGAAGAGCCGCCCTCCGTGTGCCCAGTCTCTCATACTCCAGAGAGGAGCGGCCCTCCATGTGCCCAGTCTCTCATACTCCAGAGAAGAGCCGCCCTCCGCGTGCCCAGTCTCTCATATTCCAGAGAAGAACCGCCCTCCGCGTGCCCAGTCTCTCATACTCCAGAGGAGAGCCATCCCCCGCTTGCCCAGTCTCTCATACTCCAGAGAAGAACCGCCCTCCACGTGCCCGGTCTCCCATACTCCAGAGAAGAGCCACCCTCCACGTGCCCAGTCTCCCATACTCCAGAGAAGAGCCGCCCTCCACGTGCCCAGTCTCCCATACTCCAGAGAAGAGCCGCCCTCCACGTGCCCAGTCTCCCATACTCCAGAGAAGAGCCACCCTCCGCGTGCCCAGTCTCCCATACACCAGAGAAGAGCCGCCGTCCATGTGCCCAGTCTCTCATACCCCAGAAAAGAGCCAGCGTCCATGTGCCCAGACTCCCATACTCCAGAGAAGAGCCGCCCTTCATGTGTCCAGTCTCTCATACTCCAGAGAAGAGCCATCCTCCGCGTGCCCAGTCTCCCATACTCCAGAGAAAAGCGGCCCTCCACGTGCCAGTCTCTCATACTCCAGGGAAGAGCCGCCGTCCATGTGCCCAGTCTCCCATACTCCAGAGAAGAGCCGCCCTCCTCGTGCCCAGTCTCTCATACTCCAGAGAAGAGCCGCCCTCCACGTGCCCAGTCTCCCATACTCCAGAGAAGAGCGGCCCTCCATGTGCCCAGTCTCTCATACTCCAGAGGAGAGCCGCCCTCCATGTGCCCAGTCTCCCATACTCCAGAGAAGAGCGGCCCTCCACGTGCCCAGTCTCCCATACTCCAGAGAAGAGCGGCCCTCCATGTGCCCAGTCTCCCATACTCCAGAGGAGAGCCTCTCGCCATGTGCCCAGTCTCTCATACTCCAGAGAAGAGCCGCCCTCCATGTGCCCAGTCTCCCATACTCCAGAGAAGAGCGGCCCTCTGCGTGCCAGTCACTCATACTCCAGAGAAGAGCCATCCTCCGCATGCCCAGTCTCTCATACTCCAGAGAAGAGCCGCCATCCATGTGCCCAGTCTATCATACTCCAGAGAAGAGCCATCCTCCGCATGCCCAGTCTCTCATACTCCAGAGAAGAGCTGCCCTCCATGTACCCAGTCTCCCATACTCCAGAGAAGAGGGGCACTCCGCATGCCCAGTCTCTCATACTCCAGAGAAGAGCAGTTCTCCGCGTGCCCAGTCTCCCATACTCCAGAGAAGAGCCGCTCTCCGCGTGCCCAGTCTCTCATACTCCAGAGAAGAGCCATCCTCCGCGTGCCCAGTCTCTCATACTCCAGAGAAGAGCCATCCTCCACATGCCCAGTCTCCCATAGTCCAGAGGAGAGCCGCTCGCCGCGTGCCCAGTCTCTCATACTCCAGGGAAGAGCCGCCGTCCATGTGCCCAGTCTCCCATACTCCAGAGAAGAGCCGCCGTGCATGTGCCCAGTTTTCCATACTCCAGAGACGAGCGTCCCTCTGCGTGCCAGTCACTCATACTCCAGGGAAGAGCCGCCGTCCATGTGCCCAGTCACTCATACTCCAGGGAAGAGCCGCCGTCCATGTGCCCAGTCTCCCATACTCCACAGAAGAGCCATCCTTCGCTTGCCCAGTCTCCCATACTCCAGAGAAGAGCCGCCCTCCATGTGCCCAGTCTCCCATACTCCAGAGAAGAGGGGCCCTCCGCGTGCCAGTTACTCATACTCCAGAGAAGAGCCGTCCTCCGCGTGCCAGTTACTCATACTCCAGAGAAGAGCCGTCCTCCGCGTGCCAGTTACTCATACTCCAGAGAAGAGCCGTCCTCCGCATGCCCAGTCTCTCATACTCCAGAGAAGAGCCATCCTCCGCATGCCCAGTCTCCCATACTCCACAGAAGAGCCATCCTCCGCTTGCCCAGTCTCCCATACTCCAGAGAAGAGCCATCCTCCGCGTGCCCGGTCTCTCATACTCCAGAGAAGAGCCATCCTCCGCTTCCCAGTCTCTCATACTCCAGAGAAGAGCCATCCTCCGCATGCCCAGTCTCCCATACTCCACAGAAGAGCCATCCTCCGCTTGCCCAGTCTCCCATACTCCACAGAAGAGCCATCCTCCGCTTGCCCAGTCTCCCATACTCCACAGAAGAGCCATCCTCCGCGTGCCCAGTCTCCCATACTCCAGAGAAGAGCCATCCTCCGCATGCCCAGTCTCCCATACTCCAGAGAAGAGCTGGTCTCCGCGTGCCCAGTCTCCCATACTCCAGAGGAGAGCCGACCTCCATGTGCCCAGTCTCCCATACTCCAGAGAAGAGCCTCCCTCCGCGCGCCCAGTCTCTCATTCTCCACAGAAGAGCCGCCCTCCACGTGCCCAGTCTCTCATACTCCAGAGAAGAGCCATCCTCCATGCGCCCAGTCTCTCATACTCCAGAGAAGAGCCATCCTCCATGCGCCCAGTCTCTCATACTCCAGAGAAGAGCCATCCTCCATGCGCCCAGTCTCCCATACTCCAGAGAAGTGCCGCCTTCTACCTGCCCAGTCTCTCATACTCCAGAGGAGAGCCGCCCTTCATGTGCCCAGTCTCTCATACTCCAGAGAAGAGCCGCCCTCCATGTGCCCAGTCTCCCATACTCCAGAGAAAAGCGGCCCTCCATGTGCCCAGTCTCCCATACTCCAGAAAAGAGCCGTCCTCCGCGTGCCAGTGTCTCATACTCCAGAGAAGAGCCGCCCTTCATGTGCCCAGTCTGTCATACTCCAGAGAAGAGCCGCCCTCCATGTGTCCAGTCTCTCATACTCCAGAGAAGAGCGGCCCTCCATGTGCCCAGTCTCCCATACTCCAGAGAAGAGCCGTCCTCCACGTGCCCAGTCTCTCATACTGCAGAGGAGAGCCGCCCTCCGCGTGCCCAGTCTCCCATACTCCAGAGAACAGCCGTCGTCCGCGTGCCCAGTCTCTCATACTCCAGAGAAGAGCCGCCCTCCGTGTGCCCAGTCTCTCATACTCCAGAGAGGAGCCGTCCTCCGCGTGCCCAGTCTCTCATATTCCAGAGAAGAACCGCCCTCCGCGTGCCCAGTCTCTCATACTCCAGAGGAGAGCCATCCCCCGCTTGCCCAGTCTCTCATACTCCAGAGAAGAACCGCCCTCCACGTGCCCAGTCTCCCATACTCCAGAGAAGAGCCACCCTCCACGTGCCCAGTCTCCCATACTCCAGAGGAGAGCCGCCCTCCACGTGCCCAGTCTCCCATACTCCAGAGAAGAGCCGCCCTCCACGTGCCCAGTCTCCCATACTCCAGAGAAGAGCCACCCTCCGCGTGCCCAGTCTCTCATACTCCAGAAAAGAACCGCCCTCCGCGAGCCCAGTCTCTCATACTCCAGAGGAGAGCCATCCTCTGCTTGCCCAGTCTCCCATACTCCAGAGAAGAGCCGCCCTCCACGTGCCCAGTCTCTCATACTCCAGAGAAGAGCTGCCTTCCGCGTGCCTAGTCTCTCATACTCCAGAGGAGAGCCGCCCTCCACGTGCCCAGTCTCTCATACTCCAGAGAAGAGCGGCCCTCCGCGTGCCAGTCACTCATACTCCAGAGAACCGCCATCCATGTGCCCAGTCTATCATACTCCAGAGAAGAGCCGCCATCCATGTGCCCAGTCTATCATACTCCAGAGAAGAGCCATCCTCCGCATGCCCAGTCTCTCATACTCCAGAGAAGAGCCGCCCTCCATGTCCCCAGTCTCCCATACTCCAGAGAAGAGGGGCACTCCGCGTGCCAGTCACTCATACTCCAGAAAAGAGCCATCCTCCGCATGCCCAGTCTCTCATACTCCAGAGAAAAGCCATCCTCCACGTGCCCAGTCTCCCATACTCCAGAGGAGAGCCGCCCTCCACGTGCCCAGTCTCTCATACTCCAGAGAACAGCCACCCTCCGCTTTCCCAGTCTCTCATACTCCAGAAAAGAACCGCCCTCCGCGAGCCCAGTCTCTCATACTCCAGAGGAGAGCCATCCTCTGCTTGCCCAGTCTCCCATACTCCAGAGAAGAGCCGCCCTCCACGTGCCCAGTCTCTCATACTCCAGAGAAGAGCTGCCCTCCACGTGCCCAGTCTCCCATACTCCAGAGAAGAGCCGCCCTCCACGTGCCCAGTCTCTCATACTCCAGAGAAGAGCTGCCCTCCGCGTGCCCAGTCTCCCATACTCCAGAGGAGAGCCACCCTCCAAGTGCCCAGTCTCCCATACTCCAGAGAAGAGCCACCCTCCGCGTGCCCAGTCTCTCATACTCCAAAGAAGAACCACCCTCCGCGTGCCCACTCTCTCATACTCCAGAGGAGAGCCATCCTCCGCTTGCCCAGTCTCTCATACTCCAGAGAAGAGCCGCCATCCATGTGCCCAGTCACTCATACTCCAGAAAAGAGCCATCCTCCGCATGCCCAGTCTCTCATACTCCAGAGAAAAGCCATCCTCCGCGTGCCCAGTCTCTCATACTCCAGAGAAGAGCCATCCTCTGCGTGCCTAGTCTTCCAAACTCCAGAGAAGAGCCATCCTCCGCGTGCCCAGTCTCCAATACTCCAGAGAAGAGCCATCCTCCGCATGCCCAGTCTCCCATACTCCGGAGAAGAGCAGTTCTCCGCGTGCCCAGTCTCCCATACTCCAGAGAAGAGCCGCTCTCCGCGTGCCCAGTCTCTCATACTCCAGAGAAGAGCCATCCTCCACATGCCCAGTCTCCCATACTCCAGAGGAGAGCCGCTCACCGCGTGCCCAGTCTCTCATACTCCAGGGAAGAGCCGCCGTCCATGTGCCCAGTCTCCCATACTCCAGAGAAGAGCGGCCCTCCATGTGCCCAGTCTCCCATACTCCAGAGAAGAGCCATCCTCCGCGTGCCCAGTCTCTCATACTCCAGAGAAGAGCCATCCTCCACGTGCCCAGTCTCCCGTACTCCACAGAAGAGCCATCCTCCGCCTGCCCAGTCTCTCATACTCCAGAGAAGAGCCATTCTCCGCGTGCCCAGTCTCTGATACTCCAGCGAAGAGCCGCTCTCCATGTGCCCAGTCTCCCATACTCCAGAGAAGAGCCATCCTCCACGAGCCCAGTCTCTCATACTCCAGAGAAGAGCCATCCTCCGCGTGCTCAGTCTCTCTTACTCCAGAGAAGAGCCATCCTCCGCGTGCCCAGTCTCTCATTCTCCAGAGAAGAGCCATCCTCCGCGTGCCCAGTCTTCCATACTCCACAGAAGAGCCATCCTCCGCCTGCCCAGTCTCCCATACTCCAGAGAAGAGCCATTCTCCGCGTGCCCAGTCTCTCATACTCCAGAGAAGAGCCATCCTCCGCGCGCCCAGTCTCTCATACTCCAGAGAAGAGCCATCCTCCGCGTGCCCAGTCTCCCATACTCCACAGAAGAGCCATCCTCTGCGTGCCCAGTCTCTCATACTCCAGAGAAGAGCCATTCTCCGCGTGCCCAGTCTCTCATACTCCAGAGAAGAGCCATCCTCCGCGTGCCCAGTCTCTGATACTCCAGCGAAGAGCCGCTCTCCATGTGCCCAGTCTCCCATACTCCAGAGAAGAGCCATCCTCCACGTGCCCAGTCTCTCATACTCCAGAGAAGAGCCATCCTCCACGTGCCCAGTCTCCCATACTCCAGAGAAGAGCCATCCTCCACGTGCCCAGTCTCTCATACTCCAGAGAAGAGCCATCCTCCACGTGCTCAGTCTCTCATACTCCAGAGAAGAGCCGCCCTCCAAGTGCCCAGTCTCCCATACTCCACAGAAGAGTCATCCTCCGCGTGCCCAGTCTCTCATACTCCAGAGAAGAGCCATCCTCCACGTGCCCAGTCTCCCATACTCCACAGAAGAGTCATCCTCCGCGTGCCCAGTCTCTCATACTCCAGAGAAGAACCACCCTACGCGTGCCCACTCTCTCATACTCCAGAGGAGAGCCATCCTCCGCATGCCCAGTCTCTCATATTTCAAGGGAGAGCCGCTCTCCGCATGCCCAGTCTCCCATGCTCCAGAGGAGAGCCGCCCTCCACGTGCCCAGTCTCCCATACTCCAGAGAAGAGCCGCCCTTCACGTGCCCAGTCTCTCATACTCCAGAGAAGAGCCGCCCTCCACGTGCCCAGTCTCCCATACTCCAGAGAAGAGCGGCCCTCCATGTGCCCAGTCTCTCAAACTCCAGTAAAGAGCTGCCCTTCACGTGCCTAGTCTCCCATTCTCCAGAGAAGAGCCACCCTCCACGTGCCCAGTCTCCCATACTCCAGAAAAGAGCCACCCTCCACGTGCCCAGTCTCCCATACTCCAGTAAGAGCGGCCCTCCGCGCGCCCAGTCTCTCATACTCCAGAGAAGAACCGCCCTCCGCGTGCCCAGTCTCCCATACTCCAGAGAAGAGCCGCCCTACACGTACCCAGTCTCTCATACTCCAGAGAAGAGCCGCCCTCCATGTGCCCAGTCTCCCATACTCCAGAGAAGAGCCGCCCTCTGTGTGCCCAGTCTCCCATACTCCAGATAAGAGCCACCGTCCATGTGCCCAGTCTCCCATACTCTAGAGAAGAGCGGCCCTACACGTGCCCAGTCTCTCATACTCCAGAGGAGAGCCGCCCTCCATGTGCCCAGTCTCCCATACTCCAGAGGAGAGCTGCCCTCCATGTGCCCAGTCTCCCATACTCCAGAGAAGAGCCGCCCTCTGTGTGCCCAGTCTCCCATACTCCAGATAAGAGCCACCGTCCATGTGCCCAGTCTCCCATACTCTAGAGAAGAGCGGCCCTACACGTGCCCAGTCTCTCATACTCCAGAGAAGAGCCGCCCTCCACGTGCCCAGTCTCCCATACTCCAGAGGAGAGCTGCCCTCCATGTGCCCAGTCTCCCATACTCCAGAGAAGAGCCGCCCTCTGTGTGCCCAGTCTCCCATACTCCAGATAAGAGCCACCGTCCATGTGCCCAGTCTCCCATACTCTAGAGAAGAGCGGCCCTACACGTGCCCAGTCTCTCATACTCCAGAGGAGAGCCGCCCTCCATGTGCCCAGTCTCCCATACTCCAGAGAAGAGCCGCCCTCTGTGTGCCCAGTCTCCCATACTCCAGATAAGAGCCACCGTCCATGTGCCCAGTCTCCCATACTCTAGAGAAGAGCGGCCCTCCGCGTGCCAGTCACTCATACTCCAGAAAAGAGCCATCCTCCGCATGCCCAGTCTCTCATACTCCAGAGAAGAGCCGCCATCCATGTGCCCAGTCTATCATACTCCAGAGAAGAGACATCCTCCGCATGCCCAGTCTCTCATACTCCAGAGAAGAGCCGCCCTCCATGTCCCCAGTCTCCCATACTCCAGAGAAGAGGGGCACTCCGCGTGCCAGTCACTCATACTCCAGAAAAGAGCCATCCTCCGCATGCCCAGTCTCTCATACTACAGAGAAAAGCCATCCTCCGCGTGCCCAGTCTCTCATACTCCAGAGAAGAGCCATCCTCTGCGTGCCCAGTCTCCCAAACTCCAGAGAAGAGCCATCCTCCGCGTGCCCAGTCTCCCATACTCCAGAGAAGAGCCATCCTCCGCATGCCCAGTCTCCCATACTCCGAAGAAGAGCAGTTCTCCGCGTGCCCAGTCTCCCATACTCCAGAGAAGAGCCGCTCTCCGCGTGCCCAGTCTCCCATACTCCAGAGAAGAGCCGCTCTCCGCGTGCCCAGTCTCCCATACTCCAGAGAAGAGCCGCTCTCCGCGTGCCCAGTCTCTCATACTCCAGAGAAGAGCCATCCTCCACATGCCCAGTCTCCCATACTCTAGAGGAGAGCCGCTCGCCGCGTGCCCAGTCTCTCATACTCCAGGGAAGAGCCGCCCTCCGAATGCCCAGTCTCCCATACTCCAGAGAAGAGCCATCCTCCGCATGCCCAGTCTCTCATACTCCAGAGAAAAGCCATCCTCCACGTGCCCAGTCTCCCATACTCCACAGAAGAGCCATCCTCCGCCTGCCCAGTCTCCCATACTCCAGAGGAGAGCCGCCCTCCACGTGCCCAGTCTCCCATACTCCACAGAAGAGTCATCCTCCGCGTGCCCAGTCTCTCATACTCCAGAGAAGAACCACCCTCCGCGTGCCCACTCTCTCATACTCCAGAGGAGAGCCATCCTCCGCATGCCCAGTCTCTCATATTTCAAGGGAGAGCCGCCCTCCGCATGCCTAGTCTCCCATACTCCAGAGGAGAGCCGCCCTCCACGTGCCCAGTCTCCCATTCTCCAGAGAAGAGCCGCCCCCAAACGTGCCCAGTGTCCCATACTCCAGAGGAAAGCCGCCCTTCACGTGCCCAGTCTCTCATACTCCAGAGAAGAGCCGCCCTCCACGTGCCCAGTCTCCCATACTCCAGAGAAGAGCGGCCCTCCATGTGCCCAGTCTCTCAAACTCCAGTAAAGAGCTGCCCTTCACGTGCCCAGTCTCCCATTCTCCAGAGAAGAGCCACCCTTCACGTGACCAGTCTCCCATACTCCAGAGAAGAGCCGTCCTCCATGTGCCCAGTCTCCCATACTCCAGTAAGAGCGGCCCTCCGCGCGCCCAGTCTCTCATACTCCAGAGGAGAGCTGCCCTCCATGTGCCCAGTCTCCCATACTCCAGAGAAGAGCCGCCCTCTGTGTGCCCAGTCTCCCATACTCCAGATAAGAGCCACCGTCCATGTGCCCAGTCTCCCATACTCTAGAGAAGAGCGGCCCTACACGTGCCCAGTCTCTCAT
Organism: Anomaloglossus baeobatrachus; assembly: GCF_048569485.1. Classification (NCBI taxonomy): domain Eukaryota; kingdom Metazoa; phylum Chordata; class Amphibia; order Anura; family Aromobatidae; genus Anomaloglossus; species Anomaloglossus baeobatrachus. Next base: position 110,243 of record NW_027442955.1, on the reverse strand, counting down.
ACTCCAGAGAAGAGCCGCCCTCCACGTGCCCAGTCTCCCATACTCCAGAGGAGAGCTGCCCTCCATGTGCCCAGTCTCCCATACTCCAGAGAAGAGCCGCCCTCTGTGTGCCCAGTCTCCCATACTCCAGATAAGAGCCACCGTCCATGTGCCCAGTCTCCCATACTCTAGAGAAGAGCGGCCCTACACGTGCCCAGTCTCTCATACTCCAGAGAAGAGCCGCCCTCCACGTGCCCAGTCTCCCATACTCCAGAGGAGAGCTGCCCTCCATGTGCCCAGTCTCCCATACTCCAGAGAAGAGCCGCCCTCTGTGTGCCCAGTCTCCCATACTCCAGATAAGAGCCACCGTCCATGTGCCCAGTCTCCCATACTCTAGAGAAGAGCGGCCCTACACGTGCCCAGTCTCTCATACTCCAGAGGAGAGCCGCCCTCCATGTGCCCAGTCTCCCATACTCCAGAGAAGAGCCGCCCTCTGTGTGCCCAGTCTCCCATACTCCAGATAAGAGCCACCGTCCATGTGCCCAGTCTCCCATACTCTAGAGAAGAGCGGCCCTCCGCGTGCCAGTCACTCATACTCCAGAAAAGAGCCATCCTCCGCATGCCCAGTCTCTCATACTCCAGAGAAGAGCCGCCATCCATGTGCCCAGTCTATCATACTCCAGAGAAGAGCCATCCTCCGCATGCCCAGTCTCTCATACTCCAGAGAAGAGCCGCCCTCCATGTCCCCAGTCTCCCATACTCCAGAGAAGAGGGGCACTCCGCGTGCCAGTCACTCATACTCCAGAAAAGAGCCATCCTCCGCATGCCCAGTCTCTCATACTACAGAGAAAAGCCATCCTCCGCGTGCCCAGTCTCTCATACTCCAGAGAAGAGCCATCCTCTGCGTGCCCAGTCTCCCAAACTCCAGAGAAGAGCCATCCTCCGCGTGCCCAGTCTCCCATACTCCAGAGAAGAGCCATGCTCCGCATGCCCAGTCTCCCATACTCCGAAGAAGAGCAGTTCTCCGCGTGCCCAGTCTCCCATACTCCAGAGAAGAGCCGCTCTCCGCGTGCCCAGTCTCCCATACTCCAGAGAAGAGCCGCTCTCCGCGTGCCCAGTCTCTCATACTCCAGAGAAGAGCCATCCTCCACATGCCCAGTCTCCCATACTCCAGAGGAGAGCCGCTCGCCGCGTGCCCAGTCTCTCATACTACAGGGAAGAGCCGCCGTCCATGTGCCCAGTCTCCCATACTCCAGAGAAGAGCCACCCTCCATGTGCCCAGTCTCCCATACTCCAGAGAAGAGCCATCCTCCGCATGCCCAGTCTCTCATACTCCAGAGAAAAGCCATCCTCCACGTGCCCAGTCTCCCATACTCCACAGAAGAGCCATCCTCCGCCTGCCCAGTCTCCCATACTCCAGAGGAGAGCCGCCCTCCACGTGCCCAGTCTCCCATACTCCACAGAAGAGTCATCCTCCGCGTGCCCAGTCTCTCATACTCCAGAGAAGAACCACCCTCCGCGTGCCCACTCTCTCATACTCCAGAGGAGAGCCATCCTCCGCATGCCCAGTCTCTCATATTTCAAGGGAGAGCCGCCCTCCGCATGCCTAGTCTCCCATACTCCAGAGGAGAGCCGCCCTCCACGTGCCCAGTCTCCCATTCTCCAGAGAAGAGCCGCCCCCAAACGTGCCCAGTGTCCCATACTCCAGAGGAAAGCCGCCCTTCACGTGCCCAGTCTCTCATACTCCAGAGAAGAGCCGCCCTCCACGTGCCCAGTCTCCCATACTCCAGAGAAGAGCCGCCCTCCATGTGCCCAGTCTCTCAAACTCCAGTAAAGAGCTGCCCTTCACGTGCCCAGTCTCCCATTCTCCAGAGAAGAGCCACCCTTCACGTGACCAGTCTCCCATACTCCAGAGAAGAGCGGCCCTCCATGTGCCCAGTCTCTCAAACTCCAGTAAAGAGCTGCCCTTCACGTGCCTAGTCTCCCATTCTCCAGAGAAGAGCCACCCTCCACGTGCCCAGTCTCCCATACTCCAGAAAAGAGCCACCCTCCACGTGCCCAGTCTCCCATAATCCAGAGGAGAGCCGCCCTCCATGTGCCCAGTCTCCCATACTCCAGAGAAGAGCCGCCCTCTGTGTGCCCAGTCTCCCATACTCCAGATAAGAGCCACCGTCCATGTGCCCAGTCTCCCATACTCTAGAGAAGAGCGGCCCTACACGTGCCCAGTCTCTCATACTCCAGAGGAGAGCCGCCCTCCATGTGCCCAGTCTCCCATACTCCAGAGAAGAGCCGCCCTCTGTGTGCCCAGTCTCCCATACTCCAGATAAGAGCCACCGTCCATGTGCCCAGTCTCCCATACTCTAGAGAAGAGCGGCCCTCCGCGTGCCAGTCACTCATACTCCAGAAAAGAGCCATCCTCCGCATGCCCAGTCTCTCATACTCCAGAGAAGAGCCGCCATCCATGTGCCCAGTCTATCATACTCCAGAGAAGAGCCATCCTCCGCATGCCCAGTCTCTCATACTCCAGAGAAGAGCCGCCCTCCATGTCCCCAGTCTCCCATACTCCAGAGAAGAGCCATCCTCTGCATGCCCAGTCTCCCATACTCCGAAGAAGAGCAGTTCTCCGCGTGCCCAGTCTCCCATACTCCAGAGAAGAGCCGCTCTCCGCGTGCCCAGTCTCCCATACTCCAGAGAAGAGCCGCTCTCCGCGTGCCCAGTCTCTCATACTCCAGAGAAGAGCCATCCTCCACATGCCCAGTCTCCCATACTCCAGAGGAGAGCCGCTCGCCGCGTGCCCAGTCTCTCATACTCCAGGGAAGAGCCGCCGTCCATGTGCCCAGTCTCCCATACTCCAGAGAAGAGCCACCCTCCATGTGCCCAGTCTCCCATACTCCAGAGAAGAGCCATCCTCCGCGTGCCCAGTCTCTCATACTCCAGAGAAGAGCCATCCTCCACGTGCCCAGTCTCCCATACTCCACAGAAGAGCCATCCTCCGCCTGCCCAGTCTCTCATACTCCAGAGAAGAGCCATCCTCCGCGTGCCCAGTCTCTGATACTCCAGAGGAGAGCTGCCCTCCATGTGCCCAGTCTCCCATACTCCAGTAAGAGCGGCCCTCCGCGCGCCCAGTCTCTCATACTCCAGAGAAGAGCCGCCCTACACGTACCCAGTCTCTCATACTCCAGAGAAGAGCCGCCCTCCACGTGCCCAGTCTCTCATACTCCAGAGGAGAGCTGCCCTCCATGTGCCCAGTCTCCCATACTCCAGAGAAGAGCCGCCCTCTGTGTGCCCAGTCTCCCATACTCCAGATAAGAGCCACCGTCCATGTGCCCAGTCTCCCATACTCTAGAGAAGAGCGGCCCTACACGTGCCCAGTCTCTCATACTCCAGAGTAGAGCCGCCCTCCATGTGCCCAGTCTCCCATACTCCAGAGGAGAGCTGCCCTCCATGTGCCCAGTCTCCCATACTCCAGAGAAGAGCCGCCCTCTGTGTGCCCAGTCTCCCATACTCCAGATAAGAGCCACCGTCCATGTGCCCAGTCTCCCATACTCTAGAGAAGAGCGGCCCTACACGTGCCCAGTCTCTCATACTCCAGAGAAGAGCCGCCCTCCACGTGCCCAGTCTCCCATACTCCAGAGGAGAGCTGCCCTCCATGTGCCCAGTCTCCCATACTCCAGAGAAGAGCCGCCCTCTGTGTGCCCAGTCTCCCATACTCCAGATAAGAGCCACCGTCCATGTGCCCAGTCTCCCATACTCTAGAGAAGAGCGGCCCTACACGTGCCCAGTCTCTCATACTCCAGAGGAGAGCCGCCCTCCATGTGCCCAGTCTCCCATACTCCAGAGAAGAGCCGCCCTCTGTGTGCCCAGTCTCCCATACTCCAGATAAGAGCCACCGTCCATGTGCCCAGTCTCCCATACTCTAGAGAAGAGCGGCCCTCCGCGTGCCAGTCACTCATACTCCAGAAAAGAGCCATCCTCCGCATGCCCAGTCTCTCATACTCCAGAGAAGAGCCGCCATCCATGTGCCCAGTCTATCATACTCCAGAGAAGAGCCATCCTCCGCATGCCCAGTCTCTCATACTCCAGAGAAGAGCCGCCCTCCATGTCCCCAGTCTCCCATACTCCAGAGAAGAGGGGCACTCCGCGTGCCAGTCACTCATACTCCAGAAAAGAGCCATCCTCCGCATGCCCAGTCTCTCATACTACAGAGAAAAGCCATCCTCCGCGTGCCCAGTCTCTCATACTCCAGAGAAGAGCCATCCTCTGCGTGCCCAGTCTCCCAAACTCCAGAGAAGAGCCATCCTCCGCGTGCCCAGTCTCCCATACTCCAGAGAAGAGCCATGCTCCGCATGCCCAGTCTCCCATACTCCGAAGAAGAGCAGTTCTCCGCGTGCCCAGTCTCCCATACTCCAGAGAAGAGCCGCTCTCCGCGTGCCCAGTCTCCCATACTCCAGAGAAGAGCCGCTCTCCGCGTGCCCAGTCTCTCATACTCCAGAGAAGAGCCATCCTCCACATGCCCAGTCTCCCATACTCCAGAGGAGAGCCGCTCGCCGCGTGCCCAGTCTCTCATACTACAGGGAAGAGCCGCCGTCCATGTGCCCAGTCTCCCATACTCCAGAGAAGAGCCACCCTCCATGTGCCCAGTCTCCCATACTCCAGAGAAGAGCCATCCTCCGCATGCCCAGTCTCTCATACTCCAGAGAAAAGCCATCCTCCACGTGCCCAGTCTCTCATACTCCACAGAAGAGCCATCCTCCGCCTGCCCAGTCTCCCATACTCCAGAGGAGAGCCGCCCTCCACGTGCCCAGTCTCCCATACTCCACAGAAGAGTCATCCTCCGCGTGCCCAGTCTCTCATACTCCAGAGAAGAACCACCCTCCGCGTGCCCACTCTCTCATACTCCAGAGGAGAGCCATCCTCCGCATGCCCAGTCTCTCATATTTCAAGGGAGAGCCGCCCTCCGCATGCCTAGTCTCCCATACTCCAGAGGAGAGCCGCCCTCCACGTGCCCAGTCTCCCATTCTCCAGAGAAGAGCCGCCCCCAAACGTGCCCAGTGTCCCATACTCCAGAGGAAAGCCGCCCTTCACGTGCCCAGTCTCTCATACTCCAGAGAAGAGCCGCCCTCCACGTGCCCAGTCTCCCATACTCCAGAGAAGAGCCGCCCTCCATGTGCCCAGTCTCTCAAACTCCAGTAAAGAGCTGCCCTTCACGTGCCCAGTCTCCCATTCTCCAGAGAAGAGCCACCCTTCACGTGACCAGTCTCCCATACTCCAGAGAAGAGCGGCCCTCCATGTGCCCAGTCTCTCAAACTCCAGTAAAGAGCTGCCCTTCACGTGCCTAGTCTCCCATTCTCCAGAGAAGAGCCACCCTCCACGTGCCCAGTCTCCCATACTCCAGAAAAGAGCCACCCTCCACGTGCCCAGTCTCCCATAATCCAGAGGAGAGCCGCCCTCCATGTGCCCAGTCTCCCATACTCCAGAGAAGAGCCGCCCTCTGTGTGCCCAGTCTCCCATACTCCAGATAAGAGCCACCGTCCATGTGCCCAGTCTCCCATACTCTAGAGAAGAGCGGCCCTACACGTGCCCAGTCTCTCATACTCCAGAGGAGAGCCGCCCTCCATGTGCCCAGTCTCCCATACTCCAGAGAAGAGCCGCCCTCTGTGTGCCCAGTCTCCCATACTCCAGATAAGAGCCACCGTCCATGTGCCCAGTCTCCCATACTCTAGAGAAGAGCGGCCCTCCGCGTGCCAGTCACTCATACTCCAGAAAAGAGCCATCCTCCGCATGCCCAGTCTCTCATACTCCAGAGAAGAGCCGCCATCCATGTGCCCAGTCTATCATACTCCAGAGAAGAGCCATCCTCCGCATGCCCAGTCTCTCATACTCCAGAGAAGAGCCGCCCTCCATGTCCCCAGTCTCCCATACTCCAGAGAAGAGCCATCCTCTGCATGCCCAGTCTCCCATACTCCGAAGAAGAGCAGTTCTCCGCGTGCCCAGTCTCCCATACTCCAGAGAAGAGCCGCTCTCCGCGTGCCCAGTCTCCCATACTCCAGAGAAGAGCCGCTCTCCGCGTGCCCAGTCTCTCATACTCCAGAGAAGAGCCATCCTCCACATGCCCAGTCTCCCATACTCCAGAGGAGAGCCGCTCGCCGCGTGCCCAGTCTCTCATACTCCAGGGAAGAGCCGCCGTCCATGTGCCCAGTCTCCCATACTCCAGAGAAGAGCCACCCTCCATGTGCCCAGTCTCCCATACTCCAGAGAAGAGCCATCCTCCGCGTGCCCAGTCTCTCATACTCCAGAGAAGAGCCATCCTCCACGTGCCCAGTCTCCCATACTCCACAGAAGAGCCATCCTCCGCCTGCCCAGTCTCTCATACTCCAGAGAAGAGCCATCCTCCGCGTGCCCAGTCTCTGATACTCCAGCGAAGAGCCGCTCTCCATGTGCCCAGTCTCCCATACTCCAGAGAAGAGCCATCCTCCACGTGCCCAGTCTCTCATACTCCAGAGAAGAGCCATCCTCTGCGTGCCCAGTCTCTCATACTCCAGAGAAGAGCCATCCTCTGCGTGCCCAGTCTCTCATACTCCAGAGTAGAGCCATCCTCCGCGTGCCCAGTCTCCCATACTCCACAGAAGAGCCATCCTCCGCCTGCCCAGTCTCCCATACTCCAGAGAAGAGCCATTCTCCGCGTGCCCAGTCTCCCATACTCCAGAGAAGAGCCATCATCCGCATGCCCAGTCTCCCATACTCCGAAGAAGAGCCATCCTCCACGTGCCCAGTCTCCCATACTCCAGAGAAGAGCCATCCTCCGCGTGCCCAGTCTCCCATACTCCACAGAAGAGCCATCCTCCGCCTGCCCAGTCTCTTATACTCCAGAGAAGAGCCATCCTCCGCATGCCCAGTCTCCCATACTCCAGAGAAGAGCCATTCTCCGCGTGCCCAGTCTCTCATACTCCAGAGAAGAGCCGCCCTCCGCGTGCCCAGTCTCTCATACTCCCGAGAAGAGCTGCCCTCCGCGTGCCCAGTCTCCCATACTCCAGAGGAGAGCCGCCCTCTACATGCCCAGTCTCCCATACTCCAGAGAAGAGCCATCCTCCGTGTGCCCAGTCTCTCATACTCCCGAGAAGAGCTGGCCTCCGCGTGCCCAGTCTCCCATACTCCAGAGGAGAGCCACCCTCTACATGCCCAGTCTCCCATACTCCAGAGAAGAGCCGCCCTCCGTGTGCCCAGTCTCTCATACTCCAGAGAAGAGCTGCCCTCCGCGTGCCCAGTCTCCCATACTCCAGAGGAAAGCCGCCCTCCAAGTGCCCAGTCTCCCATACTCCAGAGAAGAGCTTCCCTCCGCTTGCCAGTCACTCATACTCCAGAGAAGAGCCGCTCTCCACGTGCCCAGTCTCTCGTACTCCAGAGAAGAGCCGCCCTCCGCGTGCCCAGTCTCTCATACTCCAGAGAAGAGCCGCTCTCCACGTGCCCAGTCTCTCGTACTCCAGAGAAGAGCCGCACTCCACGTGCCCAGTCTCTCATACTCCAGAGGAGCGCCGCTCGCCGCGTGCCCAGTCTCTCATACTCCAGAGAAGAGCGGCCCTCCATGTGCCCAGTGTCTCATACTCCAGAGGAGAGCCGCCCTCCACGTGCCCAGTCTCTCATACTCCAGAGAAGAGCTGCCCTCCACGTGCCCAGTCTCTCATACTCCAGAGAAGTGCCGCCCTCCACGTGCCCAGTCTCTCATACTCCAGAGAAGAGCCGCCCTCCATGTGCCCAGTCTCTCATACTCCAGAGAAGAGCCGCCCTCCACGTGCCCAGTCTCTCATACTCCAGAGAAGAGCCGCCCTCCATGTGCCCAGTCTCCCATACTCCAGAGAAGAGCCGCCCTCCACGTGCCCAGTCTCTCATACTCCAGAGGAGAGCCGCCCTCCGTGTGCCCAGTCTCTCATACTCCAGAGAATAGCCACCCTCCACGTGCCCAGTCTCTCATACTCCAGAGAAGAGCTGCCCTTCATGTGCCCAGTCTCTCATACTCCAGAGGAGAGCCGCCCTCCATGTGCCCAGTCTCTCATACTCCAGAGAAGAGCCGCCCTCCACGTGCCCAGTCTCTCATACTCCAGAGAAGAGCCGCCCTCCACGTGCCCAGTCTCTCATACTCCAGAGGAGAGCCGCCCTCCGTGTGCCCAGTCTCTCATACTCCAGAGAATAGCCACCCTCCACGTGCCCAGTCTCTCATACTCCAGAGAAGAGCCGCCCTCCATGTGCCCAGTCTCCCATACTCCAGAGGAGAGCCGTCCTCCATGTGCCCAATTTCTCATACTCCAGAGAAGAGCCGCCCTCCATGTGCCCAGTCTGCCATACTCCAGAGGAGTGCCGTCCTCCATGTGCCCAATTTCTCATACTCCAGAGAAGAGCCGCCCTCTTTGTGCCCTGTCTCCCATACTCCAGAGAAGAGCCATCCTCCATGTGCCCAGTCTCTCATGCTCCAGAGAGGAGCCGCCCTCCGCATGCCCAATCTCCCATATGCCAGAGGAGAGCCATCCTCCATGTGCCGAGTCTCTCATACTCCAGAGAAGAGCCGCCCTCCATGTGCCCAGTCTCCCATACTCCAGAGAAGAGCCGCCCTCCGTGTGCCCAGTCTCTCATACTCCAGAGAATAGCCACCCTCCACGTGCCCAGTCTCTCATACTCCAGAGAAGAGCCGCCCTCCATGTGCCCAGTCTCCCATACTCCAGAGGAGAGCCGTCCTCCATGTGCCCAATTTCTCATACTCCAGAGAAGAGCCGCCCTCCATGTGCCCAGTCTGCCATACTCCAGAGGAGTGCCGTCCTCCATGTGCCCAATTTCTCATACTCCAGAGAAGAGCCGCCCTCTTTGTGCCCTGTCTCCCATACTCCAGAGAAGAGCCATCCTCCATGTGCACAGTCTCTCATGCTCCAGAGAGGAGCCGCCCTCCGCATGCCCAATCTCCCATATGCCAGAGGAGAGCCATCCTCCATGTGCCGAGTCTCTCATACTCCAGAGAAGAGCTGCCCTCCACGTGCCCAGTCTCTCATACTCCAGAGAAGAGCCGCCCTCCATGTGCCCAGTCTCTCATACTCCAGAGAAGAGCCGCCCTCCACGTGCCCAGTCTCTCATACTCCAGAGAAGAGCCGCCCTCCATGTGCCCAGTCTCCCATACTCCAGAGAAGAGCCGCCCTCCACGTGCCCAGTCTCTCATACTCCAGAGGAGAGCCGCCCTCCGTGTGCCCAGTCTCTCATACTCCAGAGAATAGCCACCCTCCACGTGCCCAGTCTCTCATACTCCAGAGAAGAGCTGCCCTTCATGTGCCCAGTCTCTCATACTCCAGAGGAGAGCCGCCCTCCATGTGCCCAGTCTCTCATACTCCAGAGAAGAGCCGCCCTCCACGTGCCCAGTCTCTCATACTCCAGAGAAGAGCCGCCCTCCACGTGCCCAGTCTCCCATACTCCAGAGAAGAGCCGCCCTCCACGTGCCCAGTCTCTCATACTCCAGAGGAGAGCCGCCCTCCGTGTGCCCAGTCTCTCATACTCCAGAGAATAGCCACCCTCCACGTGCCCAGTCTCTCATACTCCAGAGAAGAGCCGCCCTCCATGTGCCCAGTCTCCCATACTCCAGAGGAGAGCCGTCCTCCATGTGCCCAATTTCTCATACTCCAGAGAAGAGCCGCCCTCCATGTGCCCAGTCTGCCATACTCCAGAGGAGTGCCGTCCTCCATGTGCCCAATTTCTCATACTCCAGAGAAGAGCCGCCCTCTTTGTGCCCTGTCTCCCATACTCCAGAGAAGAGCCATCCTCCATGTGCCCAGTCTCTCATGCTCCAGAGAGGAGCCGCCCTCCGCATGCCCAATCTCCCATATGCCAGAGGAGAGCCGCTCTCCATGTGCCGAGTCTCTCATACTCCAGAGAAGAGCTCAGTTCCACACCCTCTCTTTGGAAGTAGGCTGAAATAATCAGGCACTGGTGGCTGCCTTTTGGCAAGGCTTATAAAAGATGAACTGTCAGGTTGTGATATTCCCGCTTCTCTGGATGACCTGATTTCCTTGGCTACCCGGCTCAACCTCACGTTCCAGGAGAGATCTTTGGAGGTGAAACGTGAAAGGGGTCTTAAGCATCTGGCTCCATCTCTCCAGAGGCTGCTGATGTCCCAACCTCCAGATGCCGCACCTTCGGCGGCCTTTCTAAGTGGTCAGACCCCTCTGTGGACGGGGCCTTTCTACACCGTGTGCAGAATTATTAGGCAAGTTGTGTTTTAGAGGATTTTTTTATTATTGATCGACAACTATGTTCTCAATCACCCAAAAGACTCATAAATATCAAGCTTAATATTTTTGGCAGTTGGAGGGTGTCTTGCTAAATTCTACTAAAAAGGGGGCTGAAAGCCCGTACTTACGAAGCGCTCACTGATATCCTAATCAGGCACGAATACTAATATTCTTTATAGCAAGATACTATTTATTTTAATAGCACATGAATATAATCGATGGTACATAGGCATAAGAACTATAGTCATAGAAACTTATACAATAACAGAAATATGCATCAACATTACCGTTATGTTGTAGCAATCCTTTCACATTGGAGGGAACTCGAGTTAATGATAAGGAATCAACATCATGGCATCTTGCATCACAGGAACAGTGCGTACGTACACTTCAATGTCCTGGAAGGTATTCCCTAACATTAAGCGAGTTCGGTGTATTTTTTATAGGAAAACTTTGTAGGCTGGGTTTAAAATGGTCACCAGCATATGACAGCTGAGTCATGTTCATGTAACTTGACCACAAGCTGCTGTGGGCACCGGCAGCTTCCTGCACATTTCCTGCACATTTAGCCAGTGGTCAACTGACCGACCACAGTTTGACCATAGTGTTAGGAAATATTGCAATGAGCCGTAAATTTCATATGCAAGCTTCCTTAAACCTGTCTTTAAGCTAACCACAAGTTTCCGGCAAGTGGAACTGTGAATGTTACTTCCTTTATCTTGAAAACTGCTTCAAGACATGTATTCTTTGGTCATCATATTGGCCCTCCAAAGGACATCTTTTTGATACTGAATTATTGATAGGTCAAATAATATCTGGGATCACTCCTATCTTTTATGATTATGATCATGCCTATCTAATCACACATTCTTTCAGTCATATCACATTGGTATCACAGAGGGTTTTTTAGATTTGGTATCTTAGGAGGATCTGTTTGTGCAGTGACTATTACTGTGCAGAATTATTAGGCAACTTAATAAAAACCAAATATATTCCCATCTCACTTGTTTATTGTCACCAGGTAAAGCAGTATAACTGCACAAAATATAGAAATAAACATTTCTGACATGCAAAAACAAACCCCCCCAAAAAAGAGTGCCCAATATAGCCCCCTTTCTTTCTGATGACACTCAGCAGCTGACCATCCATAGATTCTGTCATTGCTTGACCTGTTTACGATCCACATTGCGTGCAGCAGCCACCACAGCCTCCAGCCACCACAGCCTCCAGCCACCGCAGCCTCCAGCCACCACAGCCTCCAGACACCACAGCCTCCAGACACCACAGCCTCCAGACACCACAGCCTCCAGCCACCACAGCCTCCAGACACCACGGCTTCCAGCCACCACAGCTTCCAGCCACCACAGCCTCCAGCCACCACAGCCTCCAGACACCACAGCCTCCAGCCACCACAGCCTCCAGCCACCGCAGCCTCCAGACACCACAGCCTCCAGACACTGCTCCCAGAGGTGGACTGTTTTCCCTCCCTGTATATCTCACATTTTATGAGGGACCACGGGTTCTCTATGGGGTTCAGATCAGGGGAACAAGGGGGCCATGTCATTGTTTTTCATCTTTTAGACCTTTACTGGCCAGCCACGCTGTGGAGTAGTTGGATACATGTGATGAAGCATTGTCCTGCATGAAAATCATGTTTTTCTTGAACGATACCGACTTCTTCGTGTACCACTGCTTGAAGAAGTTGTCTTCCAGAAACTGGCAGTAGGTTTGGGAGTTGAGCTTCACTCCATCCTCAATCCAAAAAGGTCCCACAAGTTGATCTTTGCTGATCCCAGCCCAGACCAGTGCCCACCTCCACCTTGCTGGCGTCTGAGTCGAAGTGGAGCTCTCTGCCCTTTACTGATCCAGCCTCTGGCCCATCCATCTGCCCATCCAGAGTCACTCTCATTTCATCCATAAAACCTGTGAAGAATCATTCTTCAGATATTTCTTGGCCCGGTCTTGAGGTTTTATCTTCTGTTTCTTGGTCAGAGGTGGTGGTTTTCAGCCTTCCTTACCTTGGCCTGTCCCTGAGTATGGCGCACCTTGTGCTTTTTGATACTCCAGTAACGTTGCAGCTCTGAATTATGGCCAAACTGGTGGCAAATGGCATCTTCGCAGCTTCACGCTTGATTTTCCTCAATTCATGGGCAGTTATTTTCTGCCTTTTTTGCCCAGCACGCTTCTTGCGACCCTGTTGGCTATTTGCCATGAAATGCTTGATTGTTCGGTGATCACGCTTCAAAAGTTTGGCAATTTCAAGACTGCTGCATCTCTCTGCAAGACTCTCACAATATGGACTTTTCAGAGCCCGTCACATCTCTCTTCTGACCCATGTTGCCAAAGGAAAGGAAGTTGCCTAATAATTAAGCCCCCCTTATATAGGGTGTTGTGTCATTACACCGCACCCCTCCTCATTACAGAGATGACATCACCGGATTTACTTCATTGGTAGTTTGCTCTCAGCCTATACAGCTTGGAGTAGGACGACATGTATAACAAGCATCATGTGATCACAATACTCATCTGCCTAATAATTCTGCACACAGTGTATGTGGTCAGACCCCTGTGTGGATGGCGGCCTTTCTATGAGGTCAGACCCCTGTGTGGATGATGGCCTTTCTATGTGGTCAGACCCCTGTGTGGATGGCGGCCTTTCTATGAGGTCAGACCCCTGTGTGGATGATGGCCTTTCTATGTGGTCAGACCCCTGTGTGGATGGCGGCCTTTCTATGAGGTCAGACCCCTGTGTGGATGGCGGCCTTTCTATGAGGTCAGACCCCTGTGTGGATGGGGCCTTTCTATGAGGTCAGACCCCTGTGTGGATGATGGCCTTTTTATGAGGTCAGACCCCTGTGTGGATGGCGGCCTTTCTATGAGGTCAGACCCCTGTGTGGACAGCGGCCTTTCTATGTGGTCAGACCTCTGTGTGGATGGGGCCTTTCTATGTGGTCAGACCCGTGGGGATGATGGCCTTTCTATGAGATCAGACCCCTGTGTGGATGGCGGCCTTTCTATGTGGTCAGACCCGTGTGGATGGGGCCTTTCTATGTGGTCAGACCCCTGTGTGGATGGTGGCCTTTCTATGTGGTCAGACCCCTGTGTGAATGGGGCCTTTCTTTGAGGTCAGACCTCTGTGTGGATGGGGCCTTTCTATGTGGTCAGACCCCTGTGTGGATGGTGGCCTTTCTATGTGGTCAGACCCCTGTGTGGATGGTGGCCTTTCTATGTGGTCAGACCCCTGTGTGGATGGTGGCCTTTCTATGAGGTCAGACCTCTGTGTGGATGGGGCCTTTCTATGTGGTCAGACCCCTGTGTGGATGGTGGCCTTTCTATGTGGTCAGACCCCTGTGTGGATGGCGGCCTTTCTATGTGGTCAGACCCGTGTGGATGGGGCCTTTCTATGTGGTCAGACCCCTGTGTGGATGGTGGCCTTTCTATGTGGACAGACCCCTGTGTGAATGGGGCCTTTCTTTGAGGTCAGACCCCTGTGTGGATGGCGGCCTTTCTATGTGGTCAGACCCCTGTGTGGGTGGGGCCTTTCTGTGTGCACAGACACCTGTGTGGATGGTGGTCTTTCTATGTGGTCAGACCCCTGTGTGGATGGCGGCCTTTCTATGTGGTCAGACCCCTGTGTGGATGGCGGCCTTTCTATGTGGTCAGACCCCTGTGTGGGTGGGGCCTTTCTGTGTGCACAGACACCTGTGTGGATGGTGGTCTTTCTATGTGGTCAGACCCCTGTGTGGATGGTGGCCTTTCTATGAGGTCAGACCCCTGTGTGGATGGGGCCTTTCTATGTGGTCAGACCCCTGTGTGGATGGCGGCCTTTCTATGTGGTCAGACCCGTGTGGATGGGGCCTTTCTATGTGGTCAGACCCCTGTGTGGATGGTGGCCTTTCTATGTGGACAGACCCCTGTGTGAATGGGGCCTTTCTTTGAGGTCAGACCCCTGTGTGGATGGCGGCCTTTCTATGTGGTCAGACCCCTGTGTGGGTGGGGCCTTTCTGTGTGCACAGACACCTGTGTGGATGGTGGTCTTTCTATGTGGTCAGACCCCTGTGTGGATGGCGGCCTTTCTATGAGGTCAGACCCCTGTGTGGATGTGGCCTTTCTTTGTGGTCAGACCCCTGTGTGGATGGGGCCTTTCTATGTGGGCAGACCCCTGTGTGGATGGGGCCTTTCTTTGAGGTCAGACCCCTGTGTGGATGGTGGCCTTTCTATGTGGGCAGACCCCTGTGTGGATGGGGCCTTTCTATGTGGGCAGACCCCTGTGTGGATGGGGCCTTTCTTTGAGGTCAGACCCCTGTGTGGATGGCGGCCTTTCTATGTGGTCAGACCCCTGTGTGGATGGGGCCTTTCTATGTGGTCAGACCCCTGTGTGGATGGCGGCCTTTCTATGTGGTCAGACCTGTGTGGCTGGGGCCTTTCTATGAGGTCAGACACCTGTGTGGGTGGGGCCTTTCTGTGTGCACAGACACCTGTGTGGATGGTGGTCTTTCTATGTGGTCAGACCCCTGTGTGGATGGCGGCCTTTCTATGTGGGCAGACCCCTGTGTGGATGGGGCCTTTCTATGTGGTCAGACCCCTGTGTGGATGGGGCCTTTCTATGTGGTCAGACCCCTGTGTGGATGGGGCCTTTCTATGTGGTCAGACCTGTGTGGACGGCGGCCTTTCTGTGTGCACAGACCCCTGTGTGGATGGTGGTCTTTCTGTGTGCACAGACCCCTGTGTGGATGGGGCCTTTCTTTGTGGTTAGACCCCTGTGTGGATGGTGGCCTTTCTATGAGGTCAGACCCCTGTGTGGATGGGGCCTTTCTATGTGGACAGACCCCTGTGTGGATGGGGCCTTTCTATGTGGGCAGACCCCTGTGTGGATGTGGCCTTTCTTTGTGGTCAGACCCCTGTGTGGATGGGGCCTTTCTTTGTGGTTAGACCCCTGTGTGGATGGGGCCTTTCTATGTGGGCAGACCCCTGTGTGGATGTGGCCTTTCTTTGTGGTCAGACCCCTGTGTGGATGTGGCCTTTCTTTGTGGTCAGACCCCTGTGTGGATGGGGACTTTCTGTGTGGACCATCACATGGCAGGACTCTAGTTTCCCATGCTTGAACTGTCCTGAGATTGCCCTTATTTGCAGGTTTCCATTTCGGCTTCTTTGCTCTTTGGATTGCTGTGATGTTTGCGTCCTCTGCGGTGACTGGGGTCCTCCACCATTCTGCAGAGAGGTAACATGAATGACACTGTGGATGACATCTCTTTGCTTGCAGAAGGGATGGGCGTCCCCCCCCAATGTTTGACTTTCCTGGTGGAGAATGGTTGTAGGGTTGAGTGCTCTCCGCCAGTTATTGTGCGCCACACAATGGGAGGCTGTAAAGTGGCCTCACACAATGGGAGGCTGTAAAGTGGCCTCACACAATGGAGAGGTTAGTCTAGAGGCTTCGTCATCAGAGGAAGAATGCAATAAGGTCTTATCTCTGCTATGAATTAATTGGGTTAGTTACACCTGGATGCCCCCGTCTGATGCCCCCAGAGCGGTGGATGAAGTACGGAAATACACAATGACCTCGAGACTCGGCGCTATGTTACGCGGATGATATTTGGAAACCACTGTTCCTAGGAATCGGAGCACATGCATTATGTAACCTAGTGTTTCCTCATAAACACGTTCTCCGATTGGCTCCACACCATGCATGGTCATTACTAAGGATAGAAATGAGAAGATCCCGAGATATTTCTGTAGACTTTCCACATCTGTGTGCTGTGAGAAGAAGAGTTGGTCTCCTCGTTCATCTGTGGCCATTCTGGGATCGGCTACTGGAAAGTGAAGCAGTGGTGAGGAGCCTATTGAGACAAGCGACAGCATTTCTGTTCACACTAATGGACGCATGGGTTGTGTCTTCTCCACACTCTTCTGTTCACTCAAGACTTTCATATCCCCTCGAGATTGTCCTTTCCACTCAAGATTCTCTTATACCCTTCACACGTCTTTCTCTCCTCTACACTCTGCTGCCCCATACAAATGTCTCTGCCCTCCTTCAGAATCCTCTGTCCTTCTCGAGACCCCTGTATTCTCATCCAGACCCCCTCAGTCCTCTTCCAGAGCCCTCTGACCTCCTCCAGACTCTTCTGTCCTTTTCCACACCCCTCAGTCCTTCACCAGAGCCCTCTGTCCCATAGACTTTTCTGACCTCCTCCAGACTCTTCTGTCCTTTTCCACACCCCTCAGTCCTTCACCAGAGCCCTCTGTCCCATAGACTTTTCTGACCTCCTCCAGACTCTTCTGTCCTTTTCCACACCCCTCAGTCCTTCACCAGAGCCCTCTGTCCCATAGACTTTTCTGACCTCCTCCAGACTCTTCTGTCCTTTTCCACACCCCTCAGTCCTTCACCAGAGCCCTCTGTCCCATAGACTTTTCTGACCTCCTCCAGACTCTTCTGTCCTTTTTCCACACCCCTCAGTCCTTCACCAGAGCCCTCAATGCTCTAGATTCCTCTATCCTCTTCCAAACTCTTTTGTCCTCCTCCAAACCCCTCAGTCCTTCACCAGATCCCTCTTTCCTCTTCCAGACTCTGCTGTCTTCTTCCAGACCCCTCTCTCCTTCTGGAAACTCTTCTGTCCTCCTCAGACCCCTCTATTCTCCTACAGACCAAACTGTCCTCTTCCAGACCCCTCAGTCCTCCTCCAGACTCTTCTGTCCCCTATGGTTCCCCTGCCCTCCCTAATACTTCTCTGTCCTCTCCACACTCCTCTGTCCTCTCCAGCCAACCTTTCTACCCTAACAAAAACAGGAGGACAAAATAATTAGGTGTTTAAATATTTTTTTATTATTATTTTTTAACAAAAAAAGTGATGTCAATTTTTTTCTATATACAAAAGTGATGACACATAAAAACACATCAATAATATATATATATACACACACACACACACACACACACACACACACACACACACATACACACACACACACATATACATATATATACATAGTTACTTAGGTTGAAAAAAGACCTAGGTCCATCTAGTTCAACCTTCCTCCACCAGTTCTACATTTAGTCACTAAGTCATTTATAACCAACAATGCTTTGTGTACTGAGGAAATCAGTATACACACATACACACACACACACACACACACACATATATTTATATATACATACACATATATATATATATATATATATGTACACACATACATACACATGCAGCAGAAGCACGGGCACAAGGATGGTATACAGCAACAGAGCACCACAAGGTAATAAACATCCTGCGCCCCAAATTACCGGAATAGCAACCAATAATAAGGGGGAATATATGATGGAAATATGAACCCAAAAAGACAGCAGCATCAGATCTCCCCTGTAGTGCCAGAGTGCAGAAAGAGCGCGAGCTACACATAAGTGTCATACCCAAAAAGTGCCTTGTGCATCGATGTCCCAAGGAGAAGTGTCGCGGGCGGAGGAGGGGACGCCGCGCTCTCCCACTGCTCGGGTCCGGCTGCCGCGG